>NC_069793.1:14254839-14557869 GCF_027406575.1 Nycticebus coucang
CTAACATTTTTTTTATAGGTGGAATCCATTGCAGTAGCTACCTCATGGTCCCTTGGAGGGGTTGCTCTGGACTGGTTCTTCATGTTGCCAGGAGTTTTCTGCTGATTCCTCCTCATGAGTGATTTCTTTTATCTGTTTCCTTGCCCAAATTTTCCTTTCACTTCCTCTTGCTCTTTAAGTTCCCGTGCCTGTGGACTTAGGTTTCGATGAGTCCTTTTGGTACAGGACCAGAAGGATGAGAAGGTGGAAAAGCAAGAAGGGATAAAAGTAAGAAAGAAAGAAAGAAAAGAAAATAGAGAAAGGAGAGGGGGTGGGTAAAAGGGAATATTGACAAAAAGAAGAGAAGCACAGAAAGAGGGAGACAGAGCAATATAGGTGTGCACTAGGGTTCTTTGACACAACCTTAAAAAAAAAAACCCAACCTCTGTGGGTGCCCAGTAGGGTAGTTCCTTTGAGGTCAGCAGCTCTTTGCTAACCTGATTGGACACAGTACTCCACCTCCACCAAATAGAGAGGAAAGACAAAAATGCTATAAATCAAACCAAAATGAGCAAACAGAAACCTTTATGAGATAAAATTGTGTGAAAAACCGAATAATAGGGGTAGAAACACTAGCAAAAATGAAGTTCTAATTATTGAAAAAGGCAGCAATGGGAAATTGTATTTAAACTAGAAAAATAGAGGAAGAAAAGAAAGAAAAAAAAGAAAAAAATCTGTACAGAAAAGGTTGAAATTAAAATACACAACAACAACAAAATAAAAAAAAAAAACAAAAATCAACCAAAAACAAAGCAGTGTATATACCTTGCTGAATATTGTCTGTGCAACAGGTGGTCTTCTGGGGTATGAGATGTTAATCACAATGCTGATACAACTGGAGGCCTCCGCTGATTTCTCAAACCAAACAGGGTGGAGACCCTAAATCTCTCTTCAGCCCTCTTAAAAGGCACTTTAAACTTCTAAACTTGGCTAAGCAGAAGTCTTCCCATGAAAGTGCTTATCACTGGGATCACTGCTTAAGTGTCTATGCACTTACCCAGTGTGCCAAAACTGGTCTCACTCTGCCCCTGAGGGTTAAGGCTGTAAGGTGGTTCAGTCCCTGCCTTTAGGCTACTCAGTCACTAGGTTACTAGCTCCCGCCCAATCCATGCTCTGCGACCCTGAGGGCGGAGCTTGCCAGGGCAGTTCTCTAACAATGGCTCCTTGTGGCCCACAGCTGAACACAGTTAGCTCCATCCAGCTCAGCGGCTCAGTCTGGGGCCATAGACAACACCCAAATTTCTCCGCACTCCTGTTCAAGCTCTCCCCAAGGCAGTTCAACTGAATTCCAAGTCCAAAAATACCAAAACAGTTCATAGGTAAGGCCTTTTTAGTTTGCAGTCTCACTGCTGCTCTACTTACAGTTGCTGGTGGGATCAGACCGATTGAACACACGCAACCACTTGCCAGTTTTCCACTGTTTTTGTCCTCCTCTTGGGGTCCAGAAGTCTCTTGCTGACTTCCTGTATCCTCAAAGGGGATGATTATAGGCAGATCCCACCAACCAGAGATGCCTGGAGTCTTATCTCCCCAGACTCACAGTGCCCAGTTGCAGGGAAGCTGTTACTTAGCTGCCATCTTGTTCTCCATCCTCTGAGCCACACTGTAGTTTTTATTTACATTTCTTTGATGACTAATGATGCTGAGCATTTTTTCACACACCTGTTGGCCATTCATATTCTTCTTTTGAGAAATATCTATTCAGATCATTTACCCATTTTGAAAATCAGCTTATATGATTTTTTTTTCCTATTGAGTTTTTGGAGCTTCTTATATATTCTAATTGTTTTTTTTTTTAAGTAAATTTATTTCATGTTAATGTGAGAGTACAAAAAACCAAGTGAAAGTATTTTATTTTGTTAGGTAGATAGAGTCCCTCTTGTAGTTATGCCCCATACCCAAAAGATGTGCCAAACACCCCCTTCATGCCCATTCCCAATAAGAGCACCCCAACCCCCCCTTCCCTTGTTATCCCTCCCCCTAGCTTGAATTGAAATGAGTTTTTATCATATATGGGCATGCATCCGATCATCTACTGGCTTCATGTTAGTATTGAGTACATTAGATAATTGCTTTTCCATTCTTGTGATACTTTACTAAGAAGAATGTTTTTCAACTCCATCCAGAATATTACAAAAGATGTGAAGTCACCACTTTTTTTATGGCCGAACATTATTCCATGTACCACAATTTGTTAATCCATTCCTGAGTTGATGGGCATTTAGGTTCTTTCCACCTTTTGGTAATTGTAAATTGAATTGCAATAAACAATCTAATACAAATATCCTTATAAAATGATTTTTTTCTCCTGGGTAGATGCCTAGTAGTGGGGTTGTGGGGTCAAATGGGAGATCTAATTTGAGTTCTTTGAGGATTCTCCATACTTCTTTCCAAAGAATCTGTGTTAGTTTGCAGACTCACCAACAGTGTAAAAGTGTCCCCTCTCTCCACATCTGCACCTGCAGCTGCAGCTTTGGGACTTTGTAATGGGGGCTAATCTTACTGGGATTAGGTGATATCTCAGAGTAGTTTTGATTTGCATTACTCTGATAATTAGGAACAATTAACATTTCTTCATATATTTGTTTGCCATTCATTTGTCTTCCTTAGAGAAGGTTCTATTCAGGTCTCTTCCCTAGTGATAGATGGGATATAAGACTTCCATAGCAATTGCAACAACAATAAATAAATAAATAAATAAATAGGACTTAATTAAACTGAAAAGCTTCTGTACAGCTAAGGAGACAACAACCAAAGCAAATAGATGACCTTCAGAATAGGAAAAGATGTTTGCATACTATGAATCAGACAAAGGCTTGATAACTAGGATCTACAGAAAACTCAAATTAATCAACAAAAAAAGAGCTATATATTCTAATTGTTAGTCCTTAGCCAGATGGGTAGTTTGCAAATATTTTATCCAATTCTGTGTGTTATCTCTTTACTTTTTTATTGTTTTCTTTACTGTGCAGAAGCTTTTTAGCTTGATGTGATCCCATTTGTTCAATTTTGCTTTGGTTGCCCATGTTTTGGGAGTATTGCTCAAGAAGTTCTTGCCCTGACTAATGTCCTGAAGCATTTCTCCAGTATTTTCTTCTAGTAGTTGTAAAGTTTCAGTTCTTAGATTTGAGTCTTTAGTCCATTTCGATTTGATTTTTTTATGTGGAAAGAGATAAGAGATAAGGGTCTGCAAATGCAGATCCAGATTTCCCAACACCATTTATTGAAAAAATCATCTTTTTCCCAATGTACGTTCTTGGCAACTTTGTCAAAGATAAATTCACTACAGATGTATAGATTTGTTTCTGAGCTCTCCATTCTATTCCATTGGGGTGTGTGTGTGTGTGTGTGTGTGTGTGTGTGTGTGTGTGTGTGTGTGTGTGTGTGTTTAAGCCAGTATCATGCTGTTTTGATTACTATTGCTCTGTAGTATACGTTGAAGTTAGGTAATAAGCTTTCTCCAGTTTTGTTGTTTTTACTCAAGATGGCTTTGGCTATTCTGGATCTTTTGTGGTTCCATATAAATTTCAGGATTACTTTTTCTATTTCTGTGAAAAATGTCACCAGTATTTTGATGTGGATTGTATTGAATTTGCTGATTGTTTGGGGGATAGTATGGACATTTTAACAATATTGATTTTTCCAATACATGAACATCAGATACCCTTCTATTTTTCCATTTCCCTTTTCAATTTCTTTCATTGATGTTTTATAATGTTCCTCTTTTTCATGTTATCTTCCTTATCTACTAGCTTTGCCATTTCATATGAATTCAAAATCAGCATGTCAATATTTACATAAAAGGCTGTTTGGATTTCAATACTGATTGTGTGAAGTCATCAGAGTAGTCAATTTGAAAGTCTCTCCATGATAATGGTATTTCTATACACTGATGTAGATTTTGTTTTTTTAATTTCATTCACCAATATTCTATATTTTCAGCACTTTAAGACACATAGTATGCTCAAAGACTTACATGCAATTTTGGATAAAGAACTAACAAAAACTGGAGAATGATGTTTCAACAATGAGCAAATATAAATGAATGCAGAAATTATAGACAGAAATTCTACAACAGAAAACACAAGGTAAATCATGGAAAGCAATGGATCCAAGTTCTTGATTTTTTTTTTTTTTATTGTTGGGGATTCATTGAGGGTACCATAAGCCAGGTCCAAATTCTTGATTTTTTTAAATATTAGTGTCTTCATGTGATATAATTTGCAAAGAGAAACTTTTATAATTTACACACTATACCTAATAGTCTTTGTCCTCTTTGCCCTGTGATTTAAGTGAATTTTTCCTTTCTCCCCTCCTTACACCACATTAGTGACTTTCTTAATCATATTTCTGAAAGACCATATCAAAAGCTGGAAAGAGCTCAGCATACAACCCATGACACTCTCTACCTCTACCTTATAGGCTGCTGTCCTACTCTGATGCAATAATGAGTATGAGCTTTAGTATTCATTCTAATTGTTAATCCCTAATCAGATGGATAGTTTGCAATGAATACGAGCTTTAGTATTCATTATTGTATCAGAGTAGGACAGCAGCCTACAAGGTAGAGAGAGAGAGCATTTCTTCTTGAAAGGAAGGACAGACCATGGCAGGTTTATGGCCACCCGTTAACAAAACAGGTGTAATAATTGGTTTGGTTGTTAACAAAACTGGTATAATAATTGTTCACATGTTTTATAGTAAAATCCTATCCAGCCCTATATCTCTGAATGCTTGTATCAAAAAGAACCATTTGAAGTCACTTTATGCCCAGGAGCATAAATAAAATAATTTATACAATTATTGATAGCTCTTGGAGTATCAGCAAAATACAGAAATTAACTATTTTCAAAAATGTCTGTAATCAGATGCAAAAGTATATGTATTTGGGTCCAACATGGCAACTTAAAGAAAGAAGAAACTTCATAGTCATTTGGATGTTCTGACATACTCTGAACACTTTTATAGTGATTTTATAATAATATCGATCCCTTTTTGAGTGTCGGTTTGTAGAGCTTGCTGTGTTTTCCCCATAATAAGAGAAGAAATATTTATTTAGTAATAACTGCAACCAACACAGGCCTGGTGCATAGTTCAGACTCAATATCCTTTGGTTAAGGAAGTGAGTCAGATCAAGGTGATGTAGGCTATTCTATACCTTGCGTATTAGATCTCTGCAGCTTTATTCTCAATTCAGGGCACACCGAATAGAATTAACACATTTTTCAGAAAGTGAACATGTGTTCTAAATGTTTCCACCTATGCAAAGCCAGCTAGGAGGATAATGAGAAGAAAGAAAAAAATGCTGACTACGAAGGGAACTAATGCCAAATACTCTCCTTGAACAGGTATCACGTTAGTAGGATTCTGTATCACATTTTATGTAATATTTACAGATCTGTGATGTAAGTACATTGGGAAATATGTGAACTAAGTTTTTACAGAGCATGAAACTGAGATGCAGGAATTAGCAGCAATGTTCTCAAGGCCACATCTGTCTAAGCTGCTACACTTCTCTCTGTACAATCCAGCTGAGTTAAACATGTTCTTGTAATGCAGTTGGTGTAAACAGTCCCTTAAAACTCTTCTACTAAATTTTCTCATTATATCTATATCTAACACATTTTTCACTTACTTTTCTTTTAAGTTTCAATTATCTCTCTCTTCTGTCTCTCATTTCTATGTTCAATCTTTAGATAAAATTTTATTGTGTCTTATACTAATTAGTATTACAATATTATTTTATTTTTCTATTTGCATTTTTACTCATCACTTCATCCCATGCCTTTATTAATAAAAAGATACTCTTCAACTTATGACTGGGTTGAGTCCCTATAAACCATCATAAAGTCAAAAATCGTAAGTGGAACCATCCATTGGGGACTATCTGTATTACCACAGAGAAGGAAAGGGGGACAATAAGGGATTTGAAGAGCATAAAAAGGGTGCATATTACTGTGTGTACAGTGTATATTAATTAAAAATTTAAAAACACACAAAGCAACAAACAGGTATAAGTAGCACACTCAAAATATTCAACTTAGTCCCCACCAGTAGTTAAATTGCTTTTTCTATAGAAAACTGGAATGAAAAATTGTAGATGCCCTCATAGGGTGATACCCCAAGAGAACTCAGTGGGTCTGTAATTCCCCAGTGGTTCATTAGTGTTAGCATCTGAAATTAGCCTCTGCCATTCAACGTGACTCCAGATGACTTTATTTTAGAGGGACCAAACTATGTGCTGGGGCTCTTTGGTCATCATTTATTCATCTGGGTGTTAATATTTGCTAGTATAAAAGTCCTTATGCACTATAGATTTGCTATGAGTCTACAACCATGGCTGGGAAAATACTCCAAGACTGAAGTTATATTGAGTAACTTGAAAATAAAGACCTCTTAGCAAGTTGTTTTGGAGACCTTCCTTTATTTTCCATTTACAAGCATAATTCTGTAAGTTATGTGGAAGAGATGATTTTATAATTTGTATGTCACAAATAAGTGACTCCTTTAAGGGCATAGAAAGGAGGCATTGTAGACCTGACCTGAACATGTATTAGTATCTTTTCCTTCCTCTTTTCCTGACTTAGAGTTTTCAGAATCTTTTAACCACTGACTGCAGGAGAACGTCTCCAGCAATATTTTGCATTATTCTATGGAAGAATTTCTGATTTCAAACACACTATTCAGGATGGACCATCACTTGTCTTCAAGGAGCAAGGTAAGCTTCCATATTCCTTGTACACTTTCACTTCATGCAAAAATAATGGGGCAGCTATACCTACTCTAAGTTATTTGAGAGAACACATAAATATTACAGAAGCTTTGAACATTTTTCTAAAACACTGAAGTGAAGCTGGGGTATATATTAAAATTCCAACAGTAGAGAGTGTAATAATATTTATGAAACATCATCATGCTGCTTTCTAAAACTAATAACCCCAAAATAGCACTGGTGATGGTGTGTTTAATCAGGTGTTAATTTCAATTTGTTCGCTATTGGCCTCTAAAAGTAAAAATAACCAGAGAGTGAAATGTCCCTTTTTTAAACCACAAAGGGAGCTAAATGAATTAGTAAGATCTGAACTTCATTTTAACATTTTTCCACAATCACATAATTTCATCTTGGTTTTGTTTTGTTTTGTTTTGACACAGCTTCATAAGCTGTGAGTGATATGGCTAAAAGCACAGGCTTTTAATTAGAATGAAATGGGATTTACATCTTGAGTCTTCATCACACTACCTGTGGAATTATACAATATCTTATAACTTCACAGATTGCCAATTGCCCTAATGGTAAATAAGAATAGACACACAAATACATACATACTCACACACATTTTATGCATAGAGTTCTGATCAGTCGTACATGTAGAACATAGTAGATGCTAAAAGTGATTATTTGTGTTAAGAAGAGCAAATATAAAACTCTCCTGAGAATATGAGGGGAAAAACAGGAAATAGAAGTGAATACAGGATAGATATACTTCCAAAAATGTTAAATTAAAATGAAAAAAAAATTAAATCCTATTTCTACACTAGAAAATATTCCAACGCAAAATTTTAAATCGTGAAGTTTTCAGGTCAGGAATAGTGGCTCATGTAATCTCAGCACTCTGGGAGGCCAAGGCGGGTGGATTACTTGAGCTCAGGAGTTTGAGACCACCCTGAGCAAGAGCAAGACCTCATCTCCAAAAATAGCCAGGCATTGTGGCAGGAACCTGTAGTCCCAGCTACTAGGGAGGCTGACACAAGAGAATTGCTTGAGCCCACTCTACCAGGGGTGACAAAGTGAGACTCTGTCTCAAAAAATATTTAAAAAAAAAAAAGAACTTTTCACCAAAACTGATATGCATTCTAAAGATAATCCACATAACACAAACATTCAATCATCACTGTCTGACTCAACTATGAGATGACAATAAGGAGAAAAAGAGACTTTTTTAATACAAGATAAACTACACATTTCAAGAAAGACATTAATCAAAAGAATGGCTCACATATATAGCCAGAGTAGCCAATCACACAGGAAGAGTGTGAGCCCAGTGTGACTCATTGGAGGACACATGAAATCTCAGCGAACCTACTGTGTGAAGAAAAGCAAACTAAAGAGTGAGGTTTCAAGACTTCAAATCTCATCCACACACCCGGTGCCCTGTGATGTTGCCACCCACTTTTCTCAAAGCATGCAGAGAACATCATTTAGTTCTAATAATAACAGCACAGCTAGCACTCATCAGGCTGTGCTAAACACTCAACATTATATTCTTCTTTATACATTATCTCACTTAATTATCACAATAAAACCTTGAGCTAGGTCTCATTACCATCTTCATTTTGTAAATGAAGGAAATCTGGGTCAGAAAAGTTAGACCAGGACCGAGGAGTCTTAGGTTGTACATGTAGGGATGACACGTCCCTCTTCCCAGAGCCCACCTCTATACCCAGTGCTGTGCCTCCCCCGTAGAATTGTCCTTGTGGTATGAACATGCCTCTGCTGCCCCAGTTATCTCACTACATCTACTGTGTGTAGAGTTAATTCACTGTGAAACCCCAAACACTGAGTTTGGAATAATGGAGACAATGAATAATTGTAAATTGAGATAAATTCTCTCTGATTTAAATTTAGTTTAGGCCATTGGGCTTGGTAACCATTCTGTCTGGAACCAAAGCTTTGCACAATAATTAGTGTAAAGCTTTGATAAAGAGATTGAATAAATTATTCAGCCTCTGATGCCTCACAATCTAAATGAAAGTTACAACTACGCAGTGTCATAATTCCGTTGAGATGAATAAGTGAATAAGATTTGGAAGTTTCTAGAACAGCTGTTGACACACTAGCAACACAGAAGTCTATGAAACTGCCTGGCTTGGAAAAGTTGAATTGGTTGATTTATTAATTTATTAATTCCATAATTGTCATGTTGGGTATTTCATTAAATTTTCCAAATCTCAGCTTACAAATATATAAAATTTAAAAACTGGGGAGATGATACATGAAAATCTCTCATTCAGTAGCCTGGAGCTCTATGAATAATTAATAGACTAAATTTTGTTGTTAAGTTCGTGGTTTATTTATGGAGCATCTCAAAGCACACATTATTGCTATAAGGAAATAATGCATATTATATATAAACATTTTAATCTCATTGCAATCTTTGCTGTGTTGAATGCTCTGTTCCGGTACTTCTTATTGCTACAGGGTCTGCTCTGATTCCTGAATAACTCTGATGGAGAACAGTACAGAAGTGACACAGTTCATCCTCCTAGGACTGACCGACACCCCAGAGCTGCAAATCCCCCTCTTCATCATGTGTGCTCTCATCTACTTCATCAATGTGGCTGGAAACCTGGGGATAATCATTTTGATTCTTTGGGACTCTGGTCTGCACACTCCCATGTACTTTTTCCTTGGTAACCTGTCTCTGGTGGACTTTTGTTACTCTTCAGCGGTCACTCCCAAGGTCATGACTGGGCTCCTTATAGGAGACAAGTTCATTTCCTATGGTGCTTGCTCTGCTCAGGCTTTCTTTTTTGGAGCCTTTGCCAGTGTGGAAAATTTACTCTTGGCCCTGATGGCCTATGACCGCTATGCAGCAGTGTATAAGCCCTTGCATTACACCACCACCATGACAACAAGTATGTGTGCACGTCTGACTGCAGGCTGCTATGTTGGTGGTTTCCTGAATGCCTCCATCCACGTTGGGGAAACATTCAGTCTCTCCTTCTGTAAGCCCAATGTGGTTCATCACTTTTTCTGTGATGTGCCAGCAGTCATGGCTCTGTCCTGTTCTGATAGATATGTGAATGAGCTGGTTCTTATTTATGTGGCCAGCTTCAATGTCTTTTTTGCCCTCCTGGTTATCCTGATATCCTACCTATTCATATTTATCACCATCCTGAAGATGCACTCAGCCACAGGATACCAGAAGGCTTTGTCCACCTGTGCTTCCCACCTCACCGCTGTCTCCATCTTCTATGGGACTATCATCTTTATGTATATACAGCCAAGCTCCAGTCACTCCATGGACACAGACAAAATTGCATCGGTGTTTTATACGATGATCATCCCCATGCTGAACCCTGTGATTTACAGCCTGAGAAACAAGGAGGTGAAGAGTGCATTCAAGAAAGTTACAGAAAAGGCAAAGTTGTGTCTAGTTTAACTTTGTCAGATACATAATACCCTATTTTAACTCCTCTCTGACTTTTTTCAGAAACCTATGCTGATGTTTAAGGCCCATACTGATGTTAAATTCCAGAATTGGTGCTGTTACCTCTTAAAAATTCTGGGTTTTAGGCTCGGCACCCATAGCTCAGTGAATAGTGTACTAGCCACATACATCGAGGCTGGTGGGTTCAAGCCTGGCCCAGGCCTGCTAAATAACAATGACAACTCCAACCAAAAAATAGCCAGGCATTGTGGCAAGTGCCTGTAGTCCCAGCTACTCGGGAGGCTCAGGCAAGAGAATCACTTAAGGCCAAGAGTTTGAGGTTGCTGTGAGCTGTGATGTCACAGCACTCTACTGAGGGTGACACAGTGAGACTCTGTGTCAAAAAAAAAAAATCTGGTCTTTAGAAAAAGGAAACATAATTATAAGAAATGCAGGGGAGGAGACAAGATGGCTGACTGAAACCAGCTTTCCTCAGAGGCTCCCGTACAGAAGGGGAGTTAAAGGACAAAAATTTAGCAAGTAACCTGGTGGATTTGAGCTGCACCAAGAGAGAAGTTTGAAAAACACACACCAACCCCACTAAGGTGAGCTGCGACCATGAGGATACAAACAAAAGGTACAAAATCCATCACCAAGCGGACAGGAGCCCCCTCCCCCATGAGAACAGCTCAGAGTGCCCCACAAACAAATGGGCAGAGTTCAAAGGTCCTCCTACTATACTCCATGGAAGAGGCCCTCTAAAAACTGGAGCTACCTCCCGTACTAGGATGCCATGGCGTTCTCCTGCCAGGCATAAAACTGTATATATTCTCTACCTGCAACTCTGACCTCCCAGAACTCCCCTCCACTCTCACTCTGAGGTCTGGAGGCCTGTCCCCCAGGAGTCCAGATGCTTGGGTGATTTCTCGAGGGTGTGGACAGTGCCTAAACTGCAGCTAGTCAGCGCTGACTCTGGGGCCTGGGAGCAAGGAGAGGATGGTCGGTCGAGAGGGAACCACACCAGAACAGCACTTCCCTGAGGCACGGAGCAGCAGCCATCTTTTAGCAGCAATACAACCAGGCATAAAACTGTGTAAAACTGTATGTATTCTCTACCTGCAACTCTGAGCTCCCAGCATTCCCCTCCACTCTCACTCTGAGGTCTGGAGGCCTGTCCCCCAGGAGTCCAGATTCTTGGGTGATTTCTCGAGGGGTGTGGACAGTGCCTAAACTGCAGCTGGTCAGTGCTGACTCTGGGGCATGGGAGCGAGGAGAATATGGTTGGCTGAGAGGGAACCACTCCAGAGCAGCACTTCCTTGAGGCACAGAGCAGTAACCATCTTTTACCAGTAATACGGCCATGCATAAAACTGTATAAAACTGTATATATTCTCTACCTGCAACTATGAGCTCCCAGCTCTCCCCTCCACTTTCACTCTGAGGTCTGGAAGCCTGCCCCCAGGAGTTCAGATTCTTGGGTGATTTCTCGAGGGGTGTGCACAGGGCCAAACTGCAGCCGGTCAGTGCTGACTCTGGGGCACTGGAGTGAGGAGAAGGACGGTTGGCTGAGAGGGAACCACACCAGAGCAACAGTTCCTGGAGGCTTGAAGCAGCAACCGTCTAATCCTGGATATTCTGAAGCCACACCCCCTGTCTCCCTGGGCAACCACAGGAGGCCAGCAACCACCCGTGAGTAAATGATTTGCCTGAGGCGGTACCAACTCACATTCCCAGGAAGTTCCCAGGGCGGGGCTGACCCAGAGGACCACTTTACTGAGCCTAAGATGCACTTGGACCTCAGGGGATTAGCAGCCTATAGACAAAGGAAGGCAGCAGGATGGAACTGACAGGTAACCAAATACAAAACTGCAGGAGCAGACAGGGCTTTAAAACTCAAAACAGCTTCTCTTCTGCAGGCGAACTTAACAAGAACAGACAAAATCCCGCAAAATTGTTCTGTTCAGTACTGTTCTGTTCTGTTCTGTTCTGTCAGTAACATCAATCAGGGGCGGGGCTGGACCTGAGTTAACAACCCCCAACCTTCATCAAGCACCTGAGGCTGTCAGGCCTCATCTCCTCCTGCTAGATAGAGGCAGAGTGCAGAGGCCTGGCAGATCTCTTTATGATTCAGGCAGGTGCAAACCCCTGGAGTATCTGTTCACTACAGGCAACTGGGTCAGCCAACTGCAGGTCTATCAGTGACTGGGTGTGACAGAGGTGCAAGGTGGGGAAGGAGGCATCAACCTTCCCAGACTGATCTATTTGCTGGGTGGCTCCTCCTGACTCCACGCAGCACTGGAGAAAGCCATATCAGAGTAGTCACCAGACCCCTGTGATCCAGTTCCCAGAGACCTCTTAAACTCTCCCACCTGAGACAGGTGCTGACTGAGACAATTGATTTGGACCTTTTGAACTGAGCCAATCACCTGAGGATTATTCAGGTGGTGCCCTGGATGTGTGGTTGTAGGAAGGTTTGATTTTCCTTTTCCAATTGTTGCCTGTGGGGGGCAGGGTGACATAATTGCTGGTATTTCTGCACAGCTGAGACTTCAACCCAGAGTAACTGTTTCACTAGGGTCAAACAGAAACCAGCTGAAAACAAGACAGAACCACTTAGCCCCACCACACCAAACAGGGCCCCGGTTTCTCAGGCCACAGCACTCTACAGGTCCTCGACAAAGCTCCAGGGGAAAAAAATCAAAGAAAGTAAAACAATCATGGAGCAGAATCAGCAGAAAAACTCTGGTAACACGAATAATCAGAATAGATCAACCCCCCCCCCAGGAAACATATGGCAGATGTAATTGAAGATCCCATTCATAAACAGCTGGCTGAGATGTCAGAAAGCGAATTCAGAATTTGGATTGCAAACAAGATTAATAGAATGGAGGAACATTTGGAATTAGAACTTCAAGCAGCAATTCAAAAGTCGGAATTAGGAATTTGAGGAGAAATTCAAAAGTTGGCTCAAGAATATAATGAATTTAAAGACAAAACCACCAAAGATTTAGACACACTGAAGCAAGAATTTGCAGCCCTCACAAAAATACAGTAGAATCACTCAGTAACAGAGTGGAGCAAGCAGAAGAAAAGACTTCTGACATTGAAGACAAAGCCTTTGAATGCTCCCAAACTCTCAAAGAGGAAGAGAAATGGAGAGCAAAAACAGATCATTCTCTCAGAGAGCTCTGGGACAATTCAAAAAAGGCTAATATACGACTCATTGGAATCAGAGAAACCAGTGAAGTGGCCTCACTAGGCATAGAGGCCCTTCTGCATCAAATTATGAAAGAGAATTTTCCAGACATGCCTAGAGATTCTGAAATTCAGATAGCAGACAGCTTCAGAACCCCAGCACGACTCAATCTCAATAAGACATCCCCCAGGCATATCATAATTAACTTCACTAAAGTCAATATGAAGGAGAAAATTCTCAAAGCAGCCAGATGAGAGAAAGCCATTACCTACAAAGGGAAGAATATTAGAATGACTGCAGATGTCTCTGCTGAAACTTTTCAAGCCAGAAGAGGGTGGTCATCGACTTTTAATCTCCTAAAGCAAAATAACATTCAACCCCGGATCCTGTATCCAGCTAAACTGAGTTTCATTTATGATGGAGAAATTAAATACTTTAATGACATTCATATGTTGAAGATTTTTGCCATAACCAAACCAGCTCTTCAGGATATTCTCAGACCTATCCTCCATAATGACCAACCCAATCCTCTACCACAAAAGTAAACTCACTCGGAAACTCTTGATCAAACTCCAACTTCAACAGTGGCTAAAGGATTAAAAATGTCCACTGGACTTTTGAAAAACTTGACACCCAAAATTTTACCAGACTTATCAATATTCTCCATTAATGTCAACGTCTTAAACTGTCCTCCAAAGAGGCATAGGTTAGCTGACTGGATACAAAAACTCAGGCCAGGTATTTGTTGCATACGAGAGTCACATCTTACCTTAAAAGACAAATATAGACTCAGGGTGAAAGGATGGTCATCCATATTTCAGGCAAATGGTAATCAGAAAAAAGCAGGTGTTGCAATTTTATTTGCAGATACAATAGGCTTTAAATCAACAAAAGTAAGGAAGGATAAGAATGGCCACTTCATATTTGTTAAGGATAATACTCAATTTGATGAGATTTCAATTATTAATATCTATGCACCCAACCAGAATGCACCTCAATTTATAAGGTGCATTTATATCAATTATAATTTATGAGGTGCAATTAATCAATTATAACTTGATTTCCTCCAGCTCCATAATAGTCAGAGATTTCAACACTCCTTTGGCAGTGTTGGATCAATCCTCCAATAAGAAGCTGAGCAAAGAAATTTTAGATTTAAACCTAACCATCCAACATTTGGATATAGCAGACATCTACAGAACCTTTCATCCCAACAAAACTGAATACACATACTTCTCATCAGCCTACAGAACTTACTCCAAAATCGATCACATCTTAGGTCACAAGTCTAACCTCAGTAAATTTAAAGGAATAGAAATTATTCCTTGCATCTTCTCGGACCACCATGGAATTAAAGTTGAGCTGAGTAACAACAGGAATCTTCATACTCATACAAAAACATGGAAGTTAAATAACCTTATGCTGAATGATAGCTGGGTCAGAGATGAGATTAAGAAGGAAATTGCCAAATTTTTGGAACAAAACGACAATGAAGACACGAATTATCAGAACCTCTGGGATACCACAACGACAGTCCTAAGAGGGAAATTTATAGCACTGCAAGCCTTCCTCAAGAGAACAAAAAGAGAGGAAGTTAACAAATTAATGGGACATCTCAAGCAACTGGAAAAGGAAGAACATTCCAAACCCAAACCCAGTAGAAGAAAAGAAATAACCAAAATTAGAGCAGAATTAAATGAAATTGAAAACAAAAGAATTATACAACAGATCAATAAATCAAAAAGTTGGTTTTTTGAAAAGTTCAATAAAATAGATAAAGCTTTAGTCAACCTAATCAGGAAAAAAAGAGTAAAATCTCTAATCTGATCAATCAGAAACTACAAAGACAAAATAACAACACACTCCTCAGAAATTCAAAAAATCCTTAATAAATATTACAAGAAACTTTATTCTCAGAAATACGAAAATCTGAAGGAAATTGACAAATACTTGGAAGCACATCACCTTCCAAGACTTAGCCAGAATCAAGTGGAAATGTTGAACAGGCCCATACCAAGTTCTGAAATAGCATCAACCATACAAAACCTCCCTAAAAAGAAAAGCCCGGGACCGGATGGTTTCACATCAGAATTCTACCAAACCTTTAAAGAGGAATTAGTACCTATATTACTCAACCTGTTCCAAAAGGTAGAAAAAGAAGGAAGACTACCCAACACGTTCTATGAAGCAAACATCACCCTGATCCCCAAACCAGGAAAAGACCCAACAAGAAAAGAAAATTATAGACCAATATCACTAATGAATATAGATGCAAAAATATTCAACAAGATCCTAACAAACAGAATCCAGCAACACATCAAACAAATTATACATCATGACCAAGTTGGTTTTATCCCAGGGTCTCAAGGCTGGGTCAATATCCGTAAATCTATAAGTATAATTCAACACATAAACAAATTAAAAAACAAAGACCATAAGATTCTCTCAATTGATGCAGAAAAAGCTTTTGATAATATCCATCATCCCTTCATGATCAGAACACTTAAGAAAATTGGTATAGAAGGGACATGTCTTAAACTGATAGAGGCCATCTACAGCAAACCCACAGCCAATATCATATTGAATGGAGTTAAATTGGAATCATTTCCACTCAGATCAGGAACCAGACAAGGCTGCCCATTGTCTCCATTGCTCTTTAACATTGTAATGGAAGTTTTAGCCACCACAATTAGGGAAGAAAAGGCAAGCAAGGGTATCCATATAGGGTCAGAAAAGATCAAACTTTTGCTCTTCGCAGATGATATGATTGTATATCTGGAAAACACCAGGGATTCTACTACAAAACTCTTAGAAGTGATCAAGGAATACAGCAGCGTCTCAGGTTACAAAATCAACATTTATAAATCAGTAGCCTTTATATATACCAACAGTAGTCAAGTTGGAAAAACAGTTAAGGACTCTATGCCATTCACAGTAGTGACAAAGAAGATGAAATATTTGTGAGTTTATCCTACAAAGGATGTGAAAGATCTCTATAAAGAGAACTATGAAACTCTAAGAAAAGAAATAGCTGAAAATGGTAACAAATGGAAAAACATACCATGCTCATGGCAGGGAAGAAAAAACATTATTAAAATGTCCATACTACCCAAAGCAATATATAATTTTAATGCAATGCCTATCAAAGCTCAACTGTCATACTTTAAAGATCTTGAAAAAACAATACTTCGTTTAATATGGCATCAGAAAAAAAACTCGAATAGCCAAGACATTACTCAGAAATAAAAACAAAGCAGGAGGAATCACGTTACCAGACCTCAGACTATACTACAAATCGATAGTGATCAAAACAGCATGATACTGGAACAAAAACAGAGAAGTAGATGTCTGGAACAGAATAGAGAACCAAAAGATGAATCCAGCTACTTACTGTTATTTGATCTTTGACAAGCCAATTAAAAACATTCAGTGGGGAAAAGATTCCCTATTTAACAAATGGTGCTGGGTGAACTGGCTGGCAACCTGCAGGAGACTGAAACTGGACCCACACCTTTCAGCATTAACTAAGATAGACCTTCACTGGATTAAAGATTTAAACTTAAGACATGAAACTATAAAAATCCTAGAAGAGAGTGTAGGGAAAATCCTTGAAGAAATCGGCCTGGGTGAGTATTTTATGAGGAGGACTCCCCAGGCAATTGAAGCAGTTTCAAAAATACACTATTGGGACCTGATCAAACTATAAAGCTTCTGCACAGCCAAGAACACAGCAAGTAAAGCAAGCAAACAGCCCTCAGAATGGGAGAAGATATTTGCAGGTTATGTCTCCGACAAAGGTTTAATAACCAGAATCCACAGAGAACTCAAACGTATAAGCAAGAAAAGAACAAGTGATCCCATCACAGGCTGGGCAAGGGATTTGAAGAGAAACTTCTCTGAAGAAGACAGGAGTACGGCCTACAGACATATGAAAAAAATGCTCATCATCTTTAATCATCAGAGAAATGCAAATCAAAACTACTTTGAGATATCATCTAAGTCCAGTGAGACTAGCCTATATCACAAAATCCCAAGACCAGAGATTTTGGCATGGATGTGGAGAAAAGGGAACACTTATACACTGCTGGTGGGAATGCAAATTAATACATTGCTTTTGGAAAGATGTATGGAGAACACTTAGAGATCTAAAAATAGATCTGCCATTCAATCCTATAATTCCTCTACTAGGCATATACCCAGAAGACCAAAAATCACGTCACAACAAAGATATTTGTACCAGAATCTTTATTGAAGCCCTATTCATAATTGCTAAGTCATGGAAAAAGCCCAAGTGCCCATTGATCCTCAAATGGATTAATAAATTTTGGTATATGTACACCATGGAATATTATGCAGCCTTAATGAAAGACGGAGACTCTTTCATGTTGACATGGATGGAGCTGGAACATATTCTTCTTAGTAAAGTATCCCGAGAATGGAAGAAAAAGTATCCAATGTACTCAGCCCTACTATAAAACTAATTTATGGCTTTCACATGAAAGCAATAACCCAGTTATACCTAAGAATAGGGGGAAGGGGGAAAGGGAGTGGAGGGAGGGTGGAGGTTGGCAGAGGGAAGGAGATTGGTGGGATTACACCTGCAGTGCATCTTACAAGGGTATATGTGAAACTTAGTAAATGTGGAATGTAAATGTCTTAGCACAATAACTAAGAAAATGCCAGGAAGGCTATGTTAACCAGTGTGATGAAAATCTGTCAAACGGTCTATGAAAGTAGCGTATGGTGCTCTATGATCACATTAATGTTCACAGCTATGATTTAATAAAGAAAAAATACTTAGGACTTTGGGTTACATACAGTAAACAAGTTATTATAGTTATTACACTGTTCAAAATTGTAATACAGAAATTTGATTTACAAATAAAAAAAGAAATGCAAAACCTAAATGAAGCTAACTAAAGTGAAGCATAAAATATTTTGTTTATATTTGTTAAGATCTTATCAATGAAATTGGACTTATTTGCTCTTTCTAGGTGCATTTTCTTTATCAGATGCCACCAGTAACACACGTGTAAAACAGGTGCAAAAAAACTAGCTCTCCAGCAGAATTGCACACACTGACCCATGTGGACACATATACACGGGAGTGGAAAATTAGCCAGAGGTAAATGGAAGGTGGCTAGTGCTTAATAAAAATAGTTTAAATAACTAACTGGAGTATTAGAATATAAATTTAGAACTAATGTTACTTGTGAACAAAGAAATAAAGTTTTAAATGAAAAACTGTGCTCTGGTGCAAATGTCTTTGTGGTAAAATGATCTTTGTTCTTCTGAGTAGATACTTAGTAATGGAATTGCTGGATTAAATGGTATGTCAACTTTTAGTTCTTTGAGAATTCTCCACACTTCTTTCCACAATGCAAGGATATATTCAAAATAACTAAGAGTAAATTTTAAATGTCTTAACACACAAAATAAGCAAGTGATATGATGGCTATGTTAATCAGCTAAGCATTCCATGTTGCATGTCAAAGCATCACATTGTACCCCATAAATGTATACAGTTAAAGTTTTAATTAAAAAAAGAAAAAGAAAATATATGCTCATCTTGTTAGCATGTTTTATTGAGAGTCATGTAGCTAAAGCACCTTAAGTGAATCAATATTTGTATACTGACTGAGTTGTTTTGTAGAACTTACTTTTTTACACTATACTTTTGAAAAGGTAAAAACAGAGTATTATAAAAATGGAAGAAAAGTAAAGGCATTTTTCAATTTTTTCGAATACAACTATCAATGTTCATACTATTTTAAAAATGCCTTCAGTTCCACATTCCCTCTGCAAGTGCATTGAAATGGTTAATGTTACTCATTGATTCTTAATTTAGTTGCGATACATCTTCTCCTTCACTCCCTCAGTCTTTTTTCTCTCTTTATTCATGCTAATCTTTTTTTTTTTTTTTTTTTTTTTTTTTGTAGAGACAGAGTCTCACTTTACCGCCCTTGGTAGAGTGCCATGACATCACAGGACTCACAGCAACCTCCAGCTCTTGGGCTTCCGTGATTCTCTTGCCTCAGCCTCCCGAGCAGCTGGGACTACAGGTGCCCACCACAACGCCCGGCTATTTTTTGGTTGCAGTTCAGCTGGGGCTGTGGGTTTGAACCCGCCACCCTCGGTATATTGGGCTGGCGCCCTACTCACTGAGCCACAGGCACCACCCCATGCTAATTTCTTTGATATTTATTTGCAATTCCAAGCATGCTCCTGCCTCAGGGCCTTTGCACTTGTTATTCCCTCGTTTCCCTCTCCCTCCTTATCATGCTGTCCCCTCAGCCACCATTATTCCTCCTCATTCTTATTACCACTCCCCTGCTCCATATTAATTTGCTCACTTATTATATATCATCTGTAACTACTGTTTAAACTCTATGAGGACAACGGCTTTTCTGTTTTGTTTACAGAACCCTGCTCAGTATCTAAATAAACATCTGTTTCATTGCAGATTCCCAATAATTATTCATTAAGCAGAAGAATAAAAATTATTAAATTTTTGGATGGCAAATACCAGGTACATGTTTGTCCTGCTTATTAATTGGCTGGGCTAATAGCTGATAGAGACTAATCATGTTAACATTTGACAATAATATAAAAGAAGGAAAACTGCCTACCAAAAATTCTTCCATAAGGCATAACTGTCATTAAAAGTGGTTCTGGCAAGAAACTACATTTATAGTCCTCCTTTCATTCAGAGGTGACAATTTGAATAGAGCTTGTTTGTTGGAGCTCCTGGGAACCCTGGCCTGAGATAGTGGTTGACAAGGGAAACAGTGTTGGAAAAATTCAGAGACTTTACAGCAATTCATAGCATAAATGCTGGAAGCATGGAGAGGCAGACTTTGTCTCAGTGCCGGGTGTCAGCCTGAAACAGTGCAGCCGTAGTCCTGCTTCTCAGGGGTCTTTTACTGAGTTCAGCAACAGAGTAAAGGTACAGGAATGCACAGCAGTGAAAGATAAAAGGAAGGGGCGCTCAAGGCCTCAAGAAAGATTAGGTGAAGGGCAGTGGTTGGATAAATAGGGACATAGGATAATGGAACATCTGAAATGCCCAGATAATGTATACAGGGAGAAAAGAAGGAGGAAAACAGGTTTCATCACTATGAGCTATCTTAACTTCCCTGATTGAAACTACTGATTAAGAATCTAAAGTTCTTAGCCCATCTTCACTGCTGAATCCCCATACAGCAATACTCATGTAGACATTCCCCTGAGTGGGCAATTTACTCTGAGTTGGAAGGCCAGCGAGGAATTCAGCCTGCCTGTCTCCCATACTAATGGAATGTGAGTTTAAAAAAAATACATGTATGTACATATGTATATGTATGTATCACTTCTGAATGTGCCTTTTCCTCATTGCCTTCCCTCATCACTAGCTTTATGCAAAGGACTTTGAGACCTTAGGATAGGATAGTCACAAAAGATGAGAAACCTCAGTCCCCATGGCCATCTGCCTCTAGGCCAGAAGACCCCACCATGGTCCACAAAAGAAAATTAGTGGCTAATTTGTTGCAGTAGCTATTACCCTAAAAAAACACTATTAAGTTTTGAGTTCCATGATATCAATATACTGAATGTTTGAGCCATAATATTAACCTCCAAGAGGCAAAACTTCTTTTCTGCTTTGCCAAAATATTTTTATCTGCATTCTTGCTCAGTGTTTGCACATTCTGGACATGCAATAATTGGATGCAATGATTTTCTGGAAATCCCATCACCAAAAGAGTCATCTTGTAATTTTTACTTTGAAATGATATTTTGTTAAGAGGCAAGTAACACATTAAATAAATACTACGTAGTAAATAATTAAAAAAAGAGATTGTGTAAAAGTTTAGTATACAGTTGCATTTGGAAAATTACCTTATACATACAAATTACACAATTAGCTGAAATGATTCTAAATATCCAGACAGAATATAAACATGACAATAGCTTTCAGTAATAAACATAACATATATTCAATATGCTAATATGATGCATGGTTTTCATGCTTTTAATTTTAATCTTTAGGGAGCTCTATAATATACAAAACTACTCACAAGAGTGTGCAGGCACATTTTATTTTGTCTCTACACAATTTGCTTCTACATCTCAATAGTTGTAACTTCATGCTTAAAAAGTGCTAAAATGCAGATGCTGGTGTTTGTGGGGCAATAGAGATATTCATTGCTGTCTTGATAGTGATATTTCTTCTCTTGAGATTATTTCTAATTATTATTTTAAATAATTATCTTCCTTAGAATTATTTAGAAAATTATTTATTTTAGAATAATTTATAGAAAATGTTTATATGGAAAAATCACACAGGATATTTCCATATAAGCTGGTGGCAGGCAGAGTAACAGTTTACCAAAAGATTCCCATCCTAATTCCTGGAATGTGTCAGCGTCACCTTACATGGTAGATGTACTTGAGGTAATTATTTAAAGACTGACAGATTATGGTGGATTATCTGTGTGGGCCTTACAGGCAACCTTATGTCTTTATAAACAGGAGTCAGACAGAGGCGATCACAGACAAAGGAGGAGTCTTCACCATGACCCCAGAAACAGAGAGTGAAGGGAGGTGACCACAAGCCAGAGAATATCCGCGGCCACTGTAAGAGGGAAGAGAAATGGATTCTCCCTAAGAGCACCCAGAAGAAGATCCTTTCTGCTAACAATTAACGTGAGACCAGTGAAACTATTTTGAGTCTCTGAACCTAAAGAGGTGTGAAATGATAAATATGTGCTATTTTAAGTTTCTAAATTTGTAGCAATTTGTCACGGCGGTCACAGGAATCTAATACCACCCCTCCTGTTTTCCCCTAGATTATAATTTTATACTGCAATGGTATTGGTCACAACTAAGAAACTGAGAGGAACACATTACTTTTTGAACTTCAAACTTTATTTGGATTTCAATAGTTTTGCACTAGTGTCCTTGCCCTAGTCCGTCTTACTTCCTCTTCTCCTTATTCTCTGCTTCTCTGTGACATGTTCTCAGTCTTTCTCTGGTTTTAATGACCTTGATAATGTGGAGGAGTTTCTGCCAGGAATTTCATAAAATGCTTGCCATTTGCAATTTTCTAAAGTTTTCTAATGATTTGACCTAGTTATAGGTTTTAGGGAGAGAAACCACTGAGGGGAAGTGCTATTCCCATGACATCACATTAAGGATACATTCTATCAGTGTGACCTCATCACTGATGTTAACGTGATCATATGTGCTGGATAAAATTTGCTAGGTTTCTCCATTGTAGAGTCACTTTTTTCCCTTTTCTGAACTTTATTCTTTAGGAACAAGTCAGTAACTTAGTTCACACCCCAGGTATTGTAGAACTAAGCTACACCTCTAGGATGGAGGGTAGCTTATCAGGTTTTCTTCTGTTTGCAAGATTAGTCTCTTCCCCCACCTTTGTTTATTTATTCAATCAATAACACACTGCTGTATGCATCTCCATATCTTGGAGTTTAATTTCTCCTAGGTCCTTTTGAGCTTATACATATGTGTGTACCACTATATTTATTTCTGTATCTAGCCATCGCATTGATAGTAAGCTAAACATGACTTCATACTGATATTTCTGACTCTAATCCAGTTAATTCAATCTTACCCCTTTCTTATCTATAACTTTTCTCTGACAGAAACTTGACTCTCAACAACCCCTATTCACAGATTTTTATTTGTTTAACTCCAATATACAAGTAAAGCACTTCCAAAGTTGCTAATCGATACCCTAGTGAGAAGCACCTTTAGCATTGATATAGTACAATATTTATGCATAGTTCCTCTTTATTTTTACTTAAAGTTTTTGGTCACTACACTGTTTTCCAACATTACTTAAGCCAACTTCTTTTTTTTTCCTATTAAATCATAACTGTGTACATTAATGCAATCATGGGGCACCATACACTGGTTTTATAGGCCATTTGACACATTTTCATCACACCGGTTAACATAGCCTTCCTGGCATTTTCTTAGTTATTGTGTTAAGATATTTATATCCTATTCTTGTAAGATGCACCACAGGTGTAATCCCACCAATCACCTTCCCTCTGCCCATCCTCCCCCCTCCCTCCCCTCCCTCTCGCCCTTCCCCATATTCCTAGGTTATAACTGGGTTATAGCTTTCATGTGAAAGCCATAAATTAGTTTCATAGTAGGGATGAGTACATTGGATACTTTTTCTTCCATTCTTGAGATACTTTACTAACCAGAATCTACAGAGAACTCAAACGTATAAGCAAGAAAAGAACAAGTGATCCCATCGCAGGCTGGGCAAGGGACTTGAAGAGAAACTTCTCTGAAGAAGACAGGCACACGGCCTACAGACATATGAAAAAATGCTCATCATCCTTAATCATCAGAGAAATGCAAATCAAAACTACTTTGAGGTATCATCTAAGCCAACTTCTTTTTCTCCTCATCTCCCTATGGTGAAGTTAACTCACACATTTATAATACAATTAGATTACTTGATCGAAGTCTGCTTAACAGTTTGGAAATTGTCATTATCAATAAAGCTTCTTACAAACATTTAAATGAGCGTTTACAGGGACATATGGTCTCAGTATACATTTACATTTAGGTTTGTTTAGGGGGGTTGCATATGGGCAAACAACTGTTGTGGTAATTTGTTGAAAAGCATATATTTTGTCTTTGTTTCTATAATGGAATACCACAGACTGGGTAATTTATAAGGAGAAGAAATTTCATCTTTCATTGTTCTACAGGATGGAGAGTCCAAGATCGAGGGGCAGGCATCTGGGGAGGACCCTCTTACTGCATCACCCCGTGGGAGAAGGGCAACAAGGGAGAGACAGTGACAAGAGGAGACAAACCCACCTGCAATATGTCATTACTCCGTTCCTGGGGTTGGATCCCTCATGACCTAAACATCTCTTAAGGGTCCCAGTACCATCCCAATGGCAATTAAATTTCATCATGGGATTTGGAGGAAACGAATAATTCAAAACGCAGCATATTTTCTCCATTGACTTGGCTTTCTCTCTTTCACAAGATCATTTTATTATCACTTGTGGGTCAATTTCTGTGTCCTATACTTCATTCCTTTGATTTATATTCTCTACCTTTTCCTCAGTTCCATACTGTCCGGATTCCTTTATGTAATGGTAAGACATGAAGCAAAGTAATGTGCATGTTCCAACATTGTTCTTTTTCATAATTATATGGTCTACTCTGCTAGCTTTGCCATTATGCATAAAGTTATAATCAGCTTTCAATATTTACAATAGAAAGAGCTCACTAGAGTTTCTACTGGGATCATTTGAAGTCTAGAAAATAGTGTTCCTAAAGTCTGTCAAATTATAAATATGCTTACTTAGAAATTTTAATTAATTGATGTTCTGTATTTTTCAGCATTTTTAAGACAAATATTTTAAATATGTTCAAAGAGCTAAAGGAAATCTTGAACAAATAACTAAATTAAACTAAGAAAACAATGCCTCAAAAAACACAGAATTTCAGTAAAGAAAGAGTAATTATGAAACATCACTAGATAGAAATTCTAGAGCAGTAACAATAAGAGATGAGGCAGACAAGGAAAATAATGGCTAGGATTGCCTGATTTAAAAATATCAGCCCATTTTATGCTGTGAAATAACTTCATTTTCATGATCGCATCAGAGTAGGAGACTAGCCTATCAGGGGAGAGGTATTCATTTTCTGAATTAAAAAAGTATGATCATGAAAAGTCTATACACATATATTTACGAATAGAGCTAGGTTATAATTGATCTTCTATTTTATAGTACAATTCTATCCACACCTTTAGACCTCAAATTCCTGAACCAAAAACACTCATTTTGTATCTCTTTATAACTAGAAGAATATGTAAGGGAGTCTGGACAATACATTGGACACTCAGGGTATCAGTGGGATACAGAAATTAATTTTTAAAAATGACTTTAATTAGATACATATTTTATATGTTGATCTCTCTTTCATATGTTTATATGTCAACTTACATAAGGAAGGAAATTCGTGTTATGTAGAGTGCTCTGGCACATTTTCGTGGTAATTTAAAAACACTCTATAGATATTTTAATTATAGCATTTATTACTCTTTCGGCACTGAGTTACAGACTTCACTGTCTCTACCCTCTTAAGTAAGGAGTCATGTTATTCACTTTTTAATGACAGTGATTAACACAGGAACTGGTACAAAGTTGGACTCAATGGTTAAGTAGGTGAATTTGATCAAAGAGATTCAATCCAGGCAAACTATTTTCCAATTACATATGATGAAGCAGATTTATTACAAAGTGCTAAAGCTTAGCTTATGTGCAAAGCTGTATAGGAGGAGACTTAGACAAGAACTAACCCCGACTGCAGTCCTGTGTCAGGTATCACGTCAGAAGGGTTCTATGTAGCATTAAATATGATCTTCACATCTCCGTAAAATAAGGACACTGGAAATTACATGAGTTGGGTTTTTCAGAGCATGAATCTAGATCTAAACAATAGCAGCAATGTTTTGAAGGCCACATGCATCTAAATTCAAATCTGTATCTGTAAATCCAGGCAAGTTACTTTATAAATATGTCCTTACAATATACTTGGTATAAACCTGCTCCAGGGAGCCTTCTTCCAAATGGTTACATTATATCTACAATCTCACACATTTTAACTTCTAATTTTTCTCTTCAATTTCAATCCTTTCACTATCCATGTCTCATTCCTACATTCAATTCTTAAATGAGCTTTTTTTATCTTGCCTGGCATTTTACTAATTAGTATTATAATATCATTATATTTTTTCTTTTTATACCATTTTATTTATTACTTCATTCCTTTATCTACACTGTAACTGTCTATTTTGATAGTAGCTGTAGTATTAGTACCAGCAGTAGTGGTAAATATTAATGGGTACCCTCTATGAAGCAGATGAGGAATAAAACACCTTGAAAAGTTAATTAGTTTGAGGATTTTGGAAGGATAGTTGAGACTGTGGTGCATTTTAGACTAGTCTTCATGGGTTATAATCTCATTTAAGAGCAGAAGATAAATGAAAGAAAAATAAGCAGCAATGTGGAATGTAAAAAGGAAACCAATCAGAAAACATGAGAAATATGTTAGTGGAAATGTAAATTAGTGCAACCACTAGGGAGAACAGTCAAAAAACTAAAACTGGAACTACCATATGACCCAGAATCTCACTGCTGGGTATATATCCAAAGGATAGGAAGTCAGTATATCAAAAGGCTATCTTCATTACCATTTTCTAAAATTATTCAGGATTCATTGAGGGTACAAAGAACCAGGTTACACTGCTTGCATTTGTTAGGTAAAGTCCCTCTAATAGTTGCGTCATGCCCCCAGGAGGTGTGTCACACACCATGACACACCACCTCCTCCCTCCTTCCCTCTGTCACCTCTCCCATTCCCCCACCCCCAATATGTACTAGCATCCATCGTCCTCATATCAGGATTGAGTACAGTGTATTCTTGCTTCTCCATTTTTGCGATTAGATGCTTTAGGAAAGCATCACAAGAATGGAGAAGCAAGAATACACTGGATGTATTTCAACTCCATCTGGTTTAATACAAAAGATGTAAAGTCTACATCTTTTTTAGCGGCTGAATAGTATTCCATGGTATACATATACCACAGCTTGTTAATCCATTCCTGGATTGGTGGGCATTTAGGTTTTTTCCACAATTTGGTAATGGTAAATTGAGCAGCAATAGAGAGTCTAGTGCAAATGTCCTTATGACAAAATGATTTGTTTTCTTCTGAATAGATGCCCAGTAATGGGCTTGCAGGATCAAATAGGAGGTCTAGTTTGAGTTCTTTGAGGATTATCCATACGTCCTTCCAAATACGTTGTATTAGTTTTGCAGTTCCACCAACAGTGTAAACGTGTTCCCTTCTCTCCACATCCATGCCGGCATCTGTGGCTTTGAGACTTTGGGCCCAACCCCAGGTTTACTGTAACATGATGTGGGCCCACTCCCATGTTTATTGTAACACTATTCACAATAGCCAAGATTTGGAATCAATCTAATGTCCATCAATGGATGAATGGAAAAAGAAATTGTACATATATACAATGGAATATTTTCTAGTCATCCAAAATGAAATTCTTCCATTTTCAACAACATGAATGGAACTGGAGAACATTATGTTAAGTTAGATGAGTAGTGCACAGAATTCAAATCTCACGTATCCCACTCATAGTAGGAGCTAAACATTAAAAACAATTGATGTCATGGAGAAAGAGAGTGGAATAAGGATTGCCAGAGGCTAGGAAAGGTAGTGGAGGTGAAAAGATAAAGTGAGGATGGATATTGGGTGCAAAAATATAGTCAGATAGAATGACCAGTTATTTGATAACACGACAAATGACTATATATAATCAATAATAAGTTAGGGTATACTTTAAAATAACTAAGAGACATGGAATTAAAGTAAATGCCTGAGGTGATAGATACTCCAATGCATGCTGCTGCTGATAACATACATTAATGGCCCATAAACATGGGAAAAGATGAACAACAGCATCTTTAGTCAGCAGAGAAATGCAAATCTAATACACAATAAAATATCATTTTATACTTGCTAGGATGATAGTAATTGAAAAAATGGAAACTGAAAATTTTGGAATTATTGTGCAGAAATAGGAACCCTAATACTTTTCTGGGGCAAATATAAAATGGTGCCCTATATATGGTTTGTCAGTCTTTGACAGTTACCATGTCATCCAATAATTTTGCTTCTAGGTATGTACTTAAGAGAACTAAAAGCACATTATTAGATAAAGTTTGTAGATGAATGTTCACAGCAGCATTATTCAAAATTGCCAACAGCTGGAAGAAATCAAACATTTATCAACCTGATTAAAGCATGAATATGCACACAACAGTATATCCATACAATGGAGTGTCATTTAGTCATAAAGAGGAATGAAGTACTGACACATTACAACATGAAAAAAACTTTGAAAATATTATTCTAAAAGACTACAGTCACAAATGACCATATATTATATAATTCTATTCATATGACATGTCCATAGAAAACAAACACATTGAGACAGAAAGTAGCTAAGTGGTTTTCTAAATCCAGGGTAGGGAGAAGGAAATGGGAGTAACTGTCAATCAGTATAAGGTTCTTCTCGGTGTTAAAAATGTTCTTCATTGTGGTTACAGACATGCAACTCTAAGTATACTAAATTCAATGAATTTTACATTTTAAATGAGTAAATGTTATAGTCTATTAATTCTACCACAATTAGGCCGACATTTAAAAAAAAAAAGGAATAGGGCGGCGCCTGTGGCTCAGTGAGTAGGGCGTCGGCCCCATATGCCGAGGGTGGCGGGTTCAAACCCAGCCCCGGCCAAACTGCAACAAAAAAATAGCCGGGCGTTGTGGCGGGCGCCTGTGGTCCCAGCTGCTCGGGAGGCTGAGGCAAGAGAATCGCGTAAGCCCAAGAGTTAGAGGTTGCTGTGAGCTGTGTGACGCCACGGCACTCTACCCGAGGGCGGTACAGTGAGACTCTGTCTCTACAAAAAAAAAAAAAAGGAATACAAAATAAATGGAGTGATAGCCAAGACATGTCATCTGTTCAAATAAAAATGAAAGATAAATAGTCAACAGAGCATACATACTTATTATACATTGTATTAGACAAGAGAGACCAGGGTAAACTCTTGTAACAAATCAACCCAAAATTCCAGTGATCTAAGACAGAAGAAATTTATTTCTTATTTTTGCTAATGCATGTGCATCTTAGGTTGTCTACACAGGGGGAAGTCTCTTTCCACATGTTTACTCCAATACCCAGGCCAGTGGAGACGTTGTTGTCTGCAGCTACATCCTCTGGAACAGCAGCCTTTCCAGTTACCAGAGCAGGGTGGGCAAGGGAGGGAAATGAACGTTTATGCATGGGCTTTGCCATACTTCAACCCCAACATGACACATATTGCTTCTTCATAAGTTTGTTTTATGGAGCTAGTTCATGGTTCTAACTAGCTATGGTGGGGCAGGGAAATATGGGAAGTAGAAGTCATGTTTGAGCACCACTATTTTTACTTCACATATCAACTTTTCTACTTATAAGGAAGTAGAGGTACCTAAATTTCTTGAGTTCTTAATATATGCTAGTCATCATGATCTACATTAGCACATTTCATCTTGATGATTCTCCCACGAGAGATACACAATTATGATTATTATTATTCCTTTGTTATAGAGGATACAGTGAACTTTGATGAGATCAAATAACTTAACCAAGGTCACACTGCCATAGGTAACAGGACTAGAATTGAAGCTAGGCCAAATGACCACACAGTACTTGACTTTATTGATTAAAAAATGAGATCATTTCACCATGAAGTCTGGGACCAGACAATTATGCAGAGGAAAGAATGGATTCCCTTACTTCCAAATGAAAGACCTCCAAATGAATGAGGTCCTGACATCACATGAACCAGAAATTTTAGAGAGGCTTGTATCTTTATTGCCTAATGTGACTGTGACGCCACTGATTTGGTGATTGGAGGCTCTTTCCCCTAATTTCTTTCTCCTCTTTCCCTAAACCCTCCATTCCTCCACGTCACTCACCCAATGTGCAAACATTATCCTCTGATATCCCCAGTCAGGGTCAGACGGGGAAGGCCAACCTGGAATCAGAAGCCTCCCGAGATATCTACTCACAGTACATTAAATGTTTCCCCAGAGACTTGTTGAGATCCCCCTCATGCCCTCCCTCCTTCTGCCAATTGTTCTCCCTCCTTCCCCTTCTCCTCCCCCTTCTCCTCCTCCTGCCCCCATACTAGACAATATTTGTGTTTTATTGTTCATATGATCATATAATTGTTTATATATTGGACTCATGTTAGTATTGAGTATATTGGATATTTATTTTACCATTCTTGTGATACTTTACTAAGAAGAATGTGTTTCAGCTCCATCCAGATAAGTGTAAAAGATGTAAAGTCTCTGTCTTTTTAATGGCTGAATAGTATTCCATGGTATAAATATACCACAGTTTGTTGATCCATTGATGGGCATTTGGTTTGCTTCCACAACTTGGCAATTATGAACTCAGCCACAATAAATATTCTGGTGCAAATGTCTTTGTGGTAAAATGATTTTTTTTGTTCTGGATAGACACCTCATAATGGGATTGCAGGATCAAATGAAAGGTCTACTTTTAGATCTTTGAGGAGTCTCTACTTCTTTCCAAAAATGCTACATTAGTTTGTAATCCCACCAGCATTGTAGAAGTGTTCCCTTAACCCATTTTTTAATTTTCTTTTATTGTGAATGTACTATAGGAGTAGCAGTGCAAAGATCATATCTCCCTTTCTGAATTTCAGGGGTTATAGCACTTTCAACATCTATTTGGGATGTTCTTGGCTAAATGTTCTGTAACAACCAAGCAGAGATGAGATGGGTTATGAAAAATAATGGATCAGACTGTCTAATTTAAAAACGTTAGCATTTTTCGTGGTTTTCAAAAAATTTTCCATTCATTGTCACATAAAAGCCTGAGGTTGTTGGAAAATTATTTTCATATTGGCTGTTTTTAAAGACAAGGAGCTATATCATCTTCTTCCTCAAATATGAAGGATTGTTAATCCAGGAGAAATGAGTATGACTCAAGGCTCCAGAATCAGAAGTGTCTTTTGGGTTGAGAGAGTCGCTCATATGTAACCCCTGCAGCACAGTAAGCTGTCACCTGAGCCACCCCTGGAGGTGAGCATAATCAGATACACTACTGGGTATGATAGGCTATCTACAGCTTGGTTAAAACCACAGAGTCTCTAGGGAAGGCCAAAAGTAACTCTTCCATCTTCTCCTATTCCCACAAATAAAGCAAAGATGTAAGTGTTGGGGAGAGATGAAAAGAAAAAAGCTAAAGCTTTTCTTCAATCTTTTTAAAAAACTGCTCCTTTAATTCTTGAGTTACTGAAAGACATAAAAATACCAGCAAGAATGTGCTCCACAGATCATGCAGTTTTCTTTAGGCCAATGCTTACACAGGAATCAGCCAATAAAGGGTCCTCATGAATTAGAGAGAAAAGTATGAGCGTCCTGAATCATTGCTATCTTTAGCTATCAAAAACAGGTTAGGGATGGGTCTACCAGAGATGGAAAATGCATGTGACACACCCTGTTATCATCACATAGCAAAGAATGACCCAATGTTTCTCATATTTTGCTTTCTGTTGATAACAGTTTTTATGTATATTTTGGTCAAGAGTATTTGCAAGACATAGCAACCACTGAAAAATGGCCCTGTATGGTTTAATGTAGTAGAGCATACCATACACCAGGGAAGCTGAAATGTGCCCGAGAGTCATACCACTTACCATTTGTGGCGGCCGTGGTCAGCAGGGATATTCCAGTGCCCAAACCACCTCCACGTGAGTGATTTCACACAACCCACCCCTACCCAACATTTGGAGAGCTTCTTGCACTCTTGCCCTTGACAGGAATCTGACACAGGAGCAAGACACGCTGCCCACATTTCTGTTCCCATGACAGTGTTCAATTATCATAATTTTGTGTTTTCTCACCTTATCATAGGTACCTCTCATAATTCCCAAACAACTTTGATGGAGAATATTTCAGAGGTGACAGAATTCCTTCTTGTGGGGTTAACTGATGCTGTAGAGCTTCAAGTCCCTTTATTTATAACCTTCACTCTCATTTACTTCATCACTCTGGCTGGAAACCTTGGGATGATTGTGTTGATTCTGTTGGACTCCCGGCTGCACACCCCCATGTACTTTTTCCTTGGTAATCTCTCCCTGGCAGACTGTGTCTATTCCTCAGCTGTCACTCCCAAGGTAATGGCGGGGATGCTCATAGGAGATAAGATCATATCGCACCATGCATGTGCTGCCCAGATGTTCTTCTACGCAGCCTTTGTCACTACTGAAAGTTTTCTCCTTGCCACAATGGCTTTTGATCGTCATGCTGCAGTATGTAAACCCCTGCATTACACCACAACCATGACAAGCACTACATGTGTCCTACTGGTCACTGGCTCCTACATTTGTGGACTCTTTGAAACTTCCATCCATGTTTTCTTGACTTTCCATCTCTCCTTTTGTCACTCCAATGTGGTCAATCACTTTTTCTGTGACATTCCCCCACTTTTGGCTCTTTCTTGTTCTGATATTTACACAAATGAGATTGTGCTCTTCACATTGGCAGCATTCAATGTCTTTTTCACTCTCTTGGTTATTTTGAATTCTTATCTTTTTATTTTTGTTGCTATCTTGAAGATGCATTCAGCTGAGGGACAGAAGAAGGCCTTCTCCACCTGTGCATCCCACTTCACCACTGTGTCTATCTTCTATGCGACAGTCATCTTTATGTACTTACAGCCGAGTTCCTTCCACTCCATGGACACAGATAAAATCGCGTCTGTGTTCTACAGCATGGTCATCCCCATGCTGAACCCTCTGGTCTACAGCCTGAGGAACAAAGAAGTCAAGAATGCATTCAAGAAAGTTGTTGGAAAAGCAAACTCTCCATGTTGCTTAGCTTATTAGATATAAATTGCTCACCAACCATGTCAAGATTTCACTGGATCTCCAGTGTCTGAGAATATTTTTTAAATTTTATTATTTCTAGTTTTTAATTTTTCTGAGCCTCTTCTATTCATGCTTTCTTTTTGAATATGACTAGGTTAGAGAAAATTCTGGATGTATTTTTTACCAGAAATGGAATGCCACTTCTATTTTGAGATTAAGATTATAAAACCCCATAGCTCACCATACTATTGGTGTAAAGTGCTTTGCAGGTAAGCCTCATAGATGTATAACACCAGTGACATTTCCAGTTATTACAATTCAAAAGAATTCTATGATTCTTGTACACAGCATAGAGCCATAGTTCTTAGACATTGCTCCTCCTAAGAATCACCCTGAAAGACCATCAAAGTGCAGAATTCCAGGATCTAATCCAAGATAATTTGAGTTAGTGTATCTGGTATGAAATCCAGAAATCCATAACACTATCTCTCATTACACACATTTAAAAATGCTGATCTTTAAAATAGCAATAGTTCCGATGGTGATTTAGGATAATGATGAATGCCTTATAATCTAAATTTATTTAGCTTCTGAATTTAAAAGATCAAAAACAGAGATCAGAGGGCAAGGTTTTATTTAAAAATATATCAAAATCTTCTCCTTATCTCAGTTCTAGAGAGCACTTTAATCATGCCGTTGGACGTCAACATCTCCTGGTAAATATATTTCTGCAATTTGTTAATAAAAATGACAAATGAATTATAAAACTGGCAGTTTATGTCTGTATTATTCTGTGAAGGGAATCATGAAGGGGGAAAATGGACTCAAGTTCTACTCCAAACTATTAACTGTGATTTTGACTTCTACAAGTCACTGAGTTCAAGATGGGGCTACAAAGGAGAGAAATAATGCCATTAGTCACTAAGATGGGTTCAACCAGTAACAACTGAAATCACAGATGGAGTTTTCTGTAAGTTTATAAATGATGTCTAGATCTGGCATCTAATGGGAATTGTGAGGTCCTGAGGACTGGCATCAGCCCTCTTATCTTCTACCAGGTTTGGTATTTTATAGCATGGAAGTCATTAAATGCTTATTTAATGAAAAATAAAATGAATTAAGATTATTAAATTGTTAATTGAATGAAGAAATGTGTGACTGGATGATTATACAAGTGAGAAAATGAATGAGTAAATGGGTGACAGGAAGTAGAACTGAGATTGAATCAATGAGTCAGCAGCAAACTGGATCCCTAACAGCGGATCACAAGGCATTCAAGAGCTGCTCATTTTATGTATCCAATGAGAGGATGTGTCTCAGATCAGCCCACAATATTCTCTCTTCCCTTACCCAGTGATGTATAATCCATGTACCATTTCACTCTAACTAAACCCATTGCTTACATCTCAGGATATAGTTCACCTGGTATCCTGCAGGCTTCTGGACTGCCATGACAACCAGTTAAAGAAAATGATCAATTTATGTCGAACCACTCATGAAAATAAAGGTCAGGGTGCCCAATCTTTACAGATAAACCTCTACTGCTGAAGATGAATAGAAGAAAATGGCCCCTCTCTTCTAGCTCTATTGGCCTGATGGGCAAGAAGATAATCGGAAACGGCCAGTCATCCATTGAAGGCACTCACTATATGCCAAGGATGGTGCTGCGTCCTTTCTATCTAGATGACAATGACACAGTTTATTCCCTATGAGGACGCCACAAGTGAGATTGTCCCTCCTCAAAAAGCCCATTGAGATATTGATATATTTTGGGATAAATCCTGAACTCTGTTTTTGATCTCTGAAATTCAAGAACTAAATAGATACAGATTAAACCCACAGCCAATATTTTACTGAATGGAGTAAAACTGAAAGCTTTTCCTCTTAGAACAGGAACCAGACAAGGTTGTCCTCTGTCACCTTTACTATTCAACGTAGTGCTGGAAGTTCTAGCCAATACAATTAGACAAGACAAGGAAATAAAGGGAATCCAAATGGGAGCAGAGGAGGTCAAACTCTCCCTCTTTGCTGATGACATGATCTTATACTTAGAGAAACCCAAAGACTCAACCACAAGACTCCTAGAAGTCATCAAAAAATACAGTAATGTTTCAGGATATAAAATCAATGTCCACAAGTCAGTAGCCTTTGTATACACCAATAACAGTCAAGATGAGAAGCTAATTAAGGACACAACTCCCTTCACCATAGTCTCAAAGAAAATGAAATACCTAGGAATATACCTAACGAAGGAGGTGAAGGACCTCTATAAAGAAAACTATGAAATCCTCAGAAAGGAAATAGCAGAGGATATTAACAAATGGAAGAACATACCATGCTCATGGACGGGAAGAATCAACATTGTTAAAATGTCTATACTTCCCAAAGCAATCTACCTATTCAATGCCATTCCTATCAAAATACCAACATTGTACTTTCAAGATTTGGAAAAAATGATTCTGCGTTTTGTATGGAACCGGAAAAAAACCCGTATAGCTAAGGCAGTTCTTTGTAACAAAAATAAAGCTGGGGGCATCAGCATACCGGATTTTAGTCTGTACTACAAAGCCATAGTGCTCAAGACAGCATGGTACTGGCACAAAAACAGAGACATAGACACTTGGAATCGAATTGAAAACCAAGAAATGAAACTAACATCTTACAACCACCTAATCTTCAATAAACCAAACAAGAACGTACCTTGGGGGAAAGACTCCCTATTCAATAAATGGTGTTGGGAGAACTGGATGTCTACATGTAAAAGACTGAAACTGGACCCACACCTTTCCCCACTCACAAAAATTGATTCAAGATGGATAAAGGACTTAAATTTAAGGCATGAAACAATAAAAATCCTCCAAGAAAGCATAGGAAAAACACTGGAAGATATTGGCCTGGGGAAAGACTTCATGAAGAAGACTGCCATGGCAATTGCAACAACAACAAAAATAAACAAATGGGACTTCATTAAACTGAATAGCTTCTGTACAGCTAAGGAGACGATAACCAAAGCAAAGAGACAACCTACACAATGGGAAAGGATATTTGCATATTTTCAATCAGACAAAAGCTTGATAACTAGGATCTATAGAGAACTCAAATTAATCCACATGAAAAAAGCCAACAATCCCATATATCAATGGGCAAGAGACATGAATAGAACTTTCTCTAAAGATGACAGACGAATGGCTAACAAACACATGAAAAAATGTTCATCATCTCTATATATTAGAGAAATGCAAATCAAAACAACCCTGAGATATCATCTAACCCCAGTGAGAATGGCCCACATCTCAAAATCTCAAAACTGCAGATGCTGGCGTGGATGTGGAGAGAAGGGAACACTTTTACACTGCTGGTGGGACTGCAAACTAGTACAACCTTTCTGGAAGGAAGTCTGGAGAAACCTCAAAGCACTCAAGCTAGACCTCCCATTTGATCCTGCAATCCCATTACTGGGCATCTACCCAGAAGGAAAGAAATCCTTTTATCATAAGGACACTTGTACTAGACTGTTTATTGCAGCTCAATTTACAATCACCAAAATGTGGAAACAGCCTAAATGCCCACCAACCCAGGAATGGATTAACAAGCTGTGGTATATGTATACCATGGAATACTATTCAGCCATTAAGAAAAATGGAGACTTTACATCCTTCGTATTAACTTGGATGGACGTGGAAGACATTATTCTTAGTAAAGCATCACAAAAATGGAGAAGCATGAATCCTATGTACTCAATCTTGATATGAGGACAATTAATGACAATTAAGGTTATGGGGGGGGAAGCAGAAATAGGGACGGAGGGAGGGGGTTGGGGCCTTGGTGTGTGTCACACTTTATGGGGGCAAGACATGATTGCAAGAGGGACTTTACCTAACAATTGCAATCAGTGTAACCTGGCTTATTGTACCTTCAATGAATCCTCAACAATAAAAAAAAAATAGATACAGATTATAAGATATACATCATTATCCAAAGTCACCTTTAGAATTCTTGCTATTAATACTTTTTTTTTTTTTTTTTTTGTGATTTTTGGCCGGGGCTGGGTTTGAACCCGCCACCTCCGGCATATGGGACTGGTGCCCTACTCCTTGAGCCACAGGCACCGCCCGTGCTATTAATACTTTTAAGCCCAGATTGCAAGGATAAGACTGCTTTCCTCTAAGAATTTCCATTAGAAAAATAAATACCTAGAAAAGAGAATTTTAACTGCCTTAAAATTATAAGAAAATTATGTCATGAACTCTCTACTCTGAAGTAGTATTTTTAATTTTTATTAATGAAGTGATTAAGATGAAAGGACCCAATGTGAGGCAACATGGGTTCAAACTGCATGAATTGCTCTGTGCCTCAGTTATCGTGTCTGAGAACTGTACATAATAATAGCAATTACTTCATAGGGATGGGGTGGTATTTAATGAGATAGCATATTTTAGAAATATCACAGTGCTTAGCCTACTATAAAGAAATAAATGTAAATTATTTTATTATTTCTTTAGCAAAAGTAATAGTGAACTAGATCATCTCATCTCTCTGTCCCACTCCTCCTCCAGAATTGCCTCACCATTTTTCTCTACTACTTTAAGTTCTTGAACTTTTTTACCTAAACCTGTGCAACTTCCACCTTCCTGGACCAAGAAACATATGGAGAAACCACAAAAAGGACTGATTTCTTTGTCTGGCTTTGTTTAGTCCAGTCAATGAGACCACATTTAAAATTGTGACCTCAGCCACAGACCCTTATTCTTTTCTGTTGGAATGTCCAGGAAATTTGTTCAGAATGGAAGACTTTAATGTCCTTTTCATCAGTAGTACTAAAGTAGAATTTAAAAAATAACTTTATTTTTTTTTCATATTTTTCTTTTTTTTTTTTAATTTTTTTATTAAATCATAACTGTATACAATGATATGATTATGGGGCATCATACACTCACTTCATAAACCATTTGACACATTTTTATCACAGTGGTTAACATAGCCTTTTAAATAATAATGTTTATGATATTCTTATGATGCTTGTCTTCAAAACACGTATACACATAATATTTTTGCCTTTGTAACTCTCTCTAATGTTTTAGGAAAGAGCCAGATTTTCTTTGCAATAGCGTATTACATTTCATCAATGGCTTTCTCAAGAGACTACTATTTGTTGAAAAATTAGATGGAGCGTAAAAAGAAGAGATAGCATACTGTAGAGAGGACATTGAGTAAATGTGCAAAATCATTTCCATAAAGTTTTTGATGACTTCATCAAGTAGTTTATTCCAACTTCAAATTCAATCATGAATGTGTGTGTCAGCATTACAGTACAAGCAAACACTTCCAAATTCATTGATCGGATAAAAATTTATTGATTGGGGGGTTAGAACATTTGGAATCCATTCAAAGTAATCTGTTGTGTGATATTTCAATATTTTTAATAAGAGCTGACTTAAATTCCATCAGTAAATTGTTCATTAAGCATCTGAAAAGAAAGTAAGAAAAAAATCTCCTTTCTTTGCTCTAAACCAGTGGTTCTCAACCTGTGGGTCGCAATCCCTCTGGGATTCGAATGACCCTTTCACATGGGTCACCTAGGACCATCCTACATATCAGATATTTACATTATGACTCATAACAGTAGCAAAATTACAGTTATGAAGTAGCAACAAAAATAATTTTATGGTTGGTTCCACCACAACCTGAGGAACTGTATTAAAGGGTTGCAGCATTAGGAAGGTTGAGAACCACCTCTAAACATATAGAAATTATATACCATATATTTAAAAACATACACCTGGACTCAAAACTATATATACAAACATGTGTTGCCCCAAAAGTGCAGGAAAACTAAAATGATGAGTAAGAAATGATCCTATGATCCTATGAGCTCTGGAAATAAAAAAAAACTTTTGAGCCCTTGACAGCAACAGCCCTGAACAAACAGGTTCAGTAAGTAACAAAGGTAGATTCCATGCAAAAAACAAGAAATCTACATTATTCTTACCCATGAATGGAGGCTAAGATCAAACTACCACTGAGAAAACTCTGACTCATTAATGTATAATCTGTGAATATCAGAAATGTTGACCATTGAAAATGCAAAGCCACCTGACATACAGGGCTTATCCAAAAAAGAGAAAATGAAATATTCCAACATGAGATGAGCTCTCAAATAAAAAGGGTGTGTTAAATATACAGAAATTTCATCCATAAACACAACTAAAAAAATCAGTGAACAGAATCAATCAGACCCCAAAGAAGATAAAATATTGCATGCAAAGAGAAAATAAATCACAGTACAATAATACAAAAACCTAAAATAAACAAGTTTAAAATACTCACAATTTATGAAGAAAAGTACATTCTTAAAACCTGAGAAGGAAACAAATGAAAAAGATGGTTATTAATTAGCACAAGAAATATAGAAAGAAAATAACTAAAAGGCCTTGGAAAAAAAAAACATATACTATTAAAATTTTTATAAAATCTTTCAATGAATTGAATACATATTATCCTAGACAAAAGTGATTTCAGAATTAACATGTAGATGTTAAAACTTTCAAAATATTCAAAATATATCCTAGAGAGAAAAGAGATGGAAAACCTGAGACAATTTAGAAGACAAGCAAAACATATTGAGAAGCTCTTATATAGTCCTAATAGGAATTTCAAAAAAAGAACAGCATGAATAAAAGAAAATAAATGTCAAAATTGAAAATGACTAGGAAGTTGGTAAACTGAAGAATTGTGTAAGTCCTCTGCTTACAGGGCCACACCAATTTCTAAGAGGGATATGCTTTTAAAATCTGTTTTGGTTGACATTGTGAAATTGGAAAATCAAGAAGGAAAGATTTTTAGATGTCAAAGAGGAACACATCAAGTGATAACAATCAGACTGACAGCAGACTTCTCATAAAAACCATTGAAGTCAGTAGACAGTGGATAATTATCTTTGAAATAGCTGAAGGAAATTAAATACCCATCCATATTTCTACACCCAGATAAAATATCATTACAGTGTGATGGCAAAAAGAGGACATCTTCAAATATGCAAAGACTGATAGTTAATTTACTATTCACAGGTACTGAAGTATAAAGAAAGTGTTTCAGTAAAGGCAAAAAGAAGCAATTTATCTGATTGGAGAGTTGGAAAAAGAGAATGGAATATTACCAGATCATCCTCTTTTCTTTTTCTTTTTGCTCCCATTTTCTGCAGCAAGGTACCTTCTATCATGATCTCTGTATATGGAAAGAATAAACAAGAAGAATCATCTTCTGCAAAGGGAAGACCTATTCCTGTGGATGTCTATTAGGTTGGATTCCCTCAGAAATAATCCCAGAGTTAAGGATTTGAGCTCAAGTAGTTTATTTTAGGGGTGATATCAGAAATAACTGGTAAAGGAATGGGACAGTGAGGCAGAGCCGAGGAAACCAATGCTGTAGATAGTAGATAATATCAACTGAGACTAGGGAATCAATCTTGCTGAACTTCAAGGAAGACGATATAAAACAGGTTTCAGAGTAATACCACCTGAGGGATAAGAAATCTATGGCATTTATCTTTCATCTTCCCTCTGTCCTTTATTGATGATGTCACCAGAATAATGAACTCCTAGCACTTCTGGTCTGGTTTAACTGTGCACTGAGAGAGTCCCCTTTCAGTCATAATCATCCTTCAGGCCAAAAGTGCATATTGTTTCATCAATAAGTAATAGCATGCACAGAGATAATGTGTGCTGACGGATGTGAGTAAGGCACCAACAGAGTCTGTTACAGGAGGATAAAATCAATTCAGAGAAGAAAATATTACCAAGCACATCTGCTTACAGATCCAAGCCAAGTGTGTGAATTGTCTTTATAGGTAATAAGTAATTACTTATTACTTTATACTTATTCCTTTATTAATTAGCTATTGGCTTTATTGGTGGGAAGGGTAGTTTTGATCTCCACCTTTATGAACTCTGTAACATATTTATAACAGTTGGTTGTAAATGGAGGATAAAAATAAAAGGATACTGTTTATTGATCACCTAAAATTTCTAGGAGTCTAAAAAATTCATAGTAACAACTAAAAAATAGAAAGTAGAAAAATAAGTAAGTAAAAAATCATTATAGATAGAAAACACGAAGTGGTTCTTTTGGAAGTAAATGCTGAATATTAGTAATCATAAGAAAATTAATTAAAGTCAGATCTTATGAGACAAACAATGTTCCAGCTATAAATTATTTTTAGATGCCTATCAATATCTATCTTGGTATAATGTACCCCTAATCTGGTAGGCTAAATAATGGTACTCAAAGGTATATAGATCCTAATTCCTGCAACCTGGAAAGGACTTTGAAGATGTGATTAAACTGAAGATGTTGACATTGGAAGATTATCCTGGGTTATCCAGTTGGGCCATTTAAAACTGCAAGTGTTTTTTATAAAAGGGATTTGACTACAAAGGAAGAAGGCAATGTGTCAATTAAAGGAAGCTATTGATACTATGCTGTTTGCATTTTCAGCATATTGTGAAAATTTTATATTTCAGAATAACAAATGAAAATTTCAGGAATATAAAATAATGCAACCACTTTGGAAGACAGTTTGGCAGTTCTTACAAAGTTAAAAAATGCATCAATTCTGTAATACAAAAATTTGATTCCTAAGTGTTTAGTCAAGACAAATGTCTTTCAACAAAATAACAGATGAAATTTTTCAGTGTTATCTATACAATTAAATGCTGTTCAGCAATGAAAGGAGTCAACTGATGATACACCCCCAAAGGTGGATGAATCTAATGAAGGAAGCCAGACCCAAAAGGGAACATATCATATGATTCAACCTGCATGAAGTTCAGTAGCCGTCAAAGCTAATATACAATTTAAAAAAGAAAGAAAGAAAGAAAAAAGTGCTGGGCTCCAAAGCAGGTATTGGCTGGGAAGGGACACAGGGAAACTCTCTAGGATAATGAAACTTGATGTGGGTTACATATTACATGAGTATATGTATTTGTCAAATATGATTGAAATGTACATTTCACCATATGTAAATTGTGCTTTGATTTTAAAAGTTAAAAAAATATGGAGTTTTTGCTTTCCTAATTTAGCTTTAAAGTTGAACTATAAATTTCTAAAGGTAGGTTTGATTAAAAATTAAATTACCACAAAAACAAATTATAAAAATTTCAAAATGCTTTTATTTTACCACACATTCATACAATTATGAATTACATTTGACAAGTTAATCTTAGAATATCACACAATTTAATGTGTTCTATTGCTCATTACTATTTTGCAACTCATGCTATATGAGTTTGATCACACACACCCAGCCAGAAAGGTGTGATATCCAACTGCAATATTAGTGTGAAAAGCTCCTTGTGAGTGGCACAGGAATGTCACATTGCACTAAAAGTTTTGAAACAGTCTCAATTTCTGTGCATGTCTTTTACTAAATAAGCAACAAACATTTCCCAGATTAACTTTACTTTTTATAAACCAGTTGATTGTTCTTTTTCCTAACTGCTTTTAACTTAACAGTGTATAATACTTTAAGGCAAGCATGGAGAAGACAGACCTAAAGTTCAAAGTCAACCTCTTTCAAATAGCCATTTCCCAGATTAACCCATATTTTGAGCAGCACCATTTTAGTTGAGATCATCATTGGAAAGATAAACTGAACAAAGATATTCTTTTTCTTTTTAGCAAGGAAACATTTTATTTTTTTAATTTCAGATTATTACAGGGGTGAAATAAACAGTGGGTGCCAAAAATGTATAAACATTTTAAGAAAGGAAAAAACTGCATTAAATTGCAATACTTAAGTCATGTTTGACTTCTGCAATTACAAGAGATGCTCAAACGTGACTTGTATTCATCTTTTATCAGTATATAATGAGTATTACAATGCAAACATAATATTCCATTATAGACATAACATCCACAGAAACATGGACTCCTCGTGTAAGACCTGATTCTGCCTTAGAATCAGGAAACCACGCAACCACATAACAGGGAGAGAATCTACCTGTGGTCCCCAGATGGCAGTGATCTGTGATCATTACCTGAAAAGTTGACCATTAACTTTGTCACAGTTTATCAACACAGGAAATTTTTCCCTAATATGTTTTAGTTGGACTTGGTTCAGAAAATTCCATCAGGGAACTTCCTCTCTTTGGAGACTCATTATTTTAAAAGAAACATGTTTCAGGGCACCAAATTATCTAGGTTAAGTCAGCCTAAATCAGAGAATCATCCCTCAGTAAAAATAAGAATGCAGAAGGAAGCCTGGTCTGCCCATGCAGGAGTCTGGCTTGGGATAATTCCATTGTATGCCTGCTTTCTTGGTGTCCCTCTTTCTCTTTCACTACCCCAAGCACAGCTCTCTAAAACCTGACTTCTTTCCTAGACACCAGCACCATCTTTCCCATTCACACCTGGATATTAGATGGACATTGGCTTCTAATCACTCAGTCTTTCAAGGAGATTCTGGATCCTTAGTGAATTTTTATCCTTTTATCCTTTATCATATATATATAATGATAAAGGATATATATATATATTTATATTATAAATATATCCTTTATAATATAAATATATATATATATATTTAGAATCAGAAAGCCTTCTGAGAGAACAAACTTAACCCTCTGTGGAAGAAAATTTTAGCATTTCTAAACTGAAAAGAAACCTGTATAAATTTTCTTTGATCGTTGATGTGAAGTGAATTGCAAAGAGGTAAGAAAACATCTTCAGAGATACTACTTTATATAAACTGATTGATTATACTTTTTCCTACTTCATCTTAATTTATAGTGTATAATACTTTAAAAAAAGCATAGGGAAGCTGATATAGAATTCAAATTCAGCCTCTTTTTGTACAGCCGTTTCAATAAGGTGTGTTTTACATTTTTTAATTTTTTTATTTTTAATTATTACAGGTCCCTAACACTTGCATGTATTTATGGAGTACCTGTGATGTTCTGATACAGGCATATAATGTGTAATAATCAAATCAGGGTAATTGGGACATCCATCATCTCCAACATTTATTATTTCTTTGTGCTTTACATTTTTTTTAATTTTAAGGGAAAACATCCATTTTTATTCAGTGTTGCCAATTCTCCCTTAAAACATATAGAACTGTATAGTAGTACATTAACAAAAATATTGACACTTTGTAGCAATTTATAGTTTACAATAGAATTTAAAAGCATTCATTTTGGGGGGGTGTATTCATATTTTTATTTTTTTATTAAATCATAACTGTATACATTAATACATTTTTGATGTGGTACAATGTGCTGATTTTATATACAATTTGGAATGCTTACATCAAACTGGTTACCATACCCTTCACCTCACTCAATTATTGTGTTAAGACATTTATACTCTATTCTTGATAAATTTTTTTTTCTTGGAAATAGGTCTTTATTAATCTGATGGAGAATATGTATCTTGTCTTTTAAGGAGCATAGATTACAGTCTTGTTTGAGTGGCAAGCATTTGTGCTATAATCATACAAGTTCTTTCTTGTTGAGCGGTTATGGCATTTAGGAGGCAGCAGTTTTCAGATATAACAGAGGCTGGGCTGTTTCTGACTTCTATTTTTTTTTTTTTTAATTTGACATGTACCCTTGCAATATATACCCTAGGTGAGGTCCCACCAATTATCGTCCCTCCACCCACCTTCACTCCCCTCCTCCCCCTCATCTTCCCCTCTTCATCCTGGGCTATAATTGTGTTTTATCTTTCATATGAAAGTGTGAGTGGGTGATTATATATCGGTTTCATAATAGCACTGAGTACATTGGATACTTTTTCTTCCATTGTTGAGATACTTTACTAAAAAGAATATGTTCCAGCTCCATCCATGTAAACATGAAAGAGGTAAAGTCCCCATCTTTTTAAGGCTGCATAATATTCTGTGGTGTACATATACCACAATTTGTTAATCCATTCGCGGGTCGATGGGCACTTGTGCTGCTTCCATGACTTGGCAATTATGAACTGGACTGCAATAAATATTCTGGTGCAAATATCTTTGTTGTAAAGTGATATTTGGTCTTCCTGATATATACCTAGTAGAGGAATTGCAGGATCTAATGGCAGGTTTACTTTCAGTTCCTTAAGTGTTCTCCAAACTTCTTTCCCAAAGGAACATACTAGCTCGCATTCCCACCAACAGTGCAGAAGTGTTCCCTTTTCTCAACATCCACGCCAACATTTGTAGTTTGGGGATTTTTTTTTTATGTGGACTACTCTTACTGGAGTTAGATGATATCTCAAAGTGGTTTTGATTTGTATTTCTCTGATAATTAAAGATGATGAGCATTTTTTCATGTGTCCGTAGGCCACGCGCCTGTTTTCTGCAGAGAAGCTTCTGTTCAAGTCTCTTGCCCACCTGAGATGAGATCACTTTTTCTTTTCATTTGATAAGTTTGAGTTCTCTGTGGATTCTGGTTATCAAACTTTTGTCAGAAACATAACCTACAAATAAATATCTTCTCCCATTCTGAGGGCTGTCTGTTTGCTTTACTTACTGTGCTCTTGGCTGTGCAAAAGCTTTTTAGTTCGATCAGATCCCAGTACTGTATTTTTTGGTGTTGCTTCAATTGCCCAGAGGGTCCTCCTCATAAAGTATTCTCCCAGGCCAATTTCTTCAAGAGTTTCCCCTGAACTCTCTCCAAGTATCTTGATAGTTTCACGTCTTAAGTTTAAATCTTTTATCCAGTGCGAGTCAATTTTTTTTTTTTTTTTTTGCAGTTTTTGGCCAGGACTGGGTTTGAACCCGCCACCTCCAGCATAAGGGGCCAGCGCCCTAGCCCTTTGAGCCACAGGCGCTGCCCCAGTGAGAGTCAATTTTTGTTAATGGTGAAAGGTGTGGGTCCAGTTTCAGCCTTCTACAAGTCGCCAGCCAATTCACCCAGCACCATTTGTTAAAAAGGGAATCTTTCCCAATTTATGTTTTTGATAGGCTTTATCAAAGATCAAATGACAATAAATAGCTGGGTTCATCTCTTGGTTCTCTATTCTGGTCCATATATCTACCTCTCTATTTTTGTGCCAGTACCATTCTGTTTTGATCACTACGGATTTATAGTATAGCCTGAGTTTGGTAGCGTGATTCCTCCTGATTTGTTTTTGTTTCTGAGTAATGTCTTGGCTATTTGAGGTTTTTTCTGATTCCATATAAAAATGAAGTAGTGTTTTTTCCAGATTTTAAAGTATGACAGTGGTGTTTAATAAGATTGCATTAAACCTATAGATTGCTTTGGGTAGTATGGACATTTTAACAATGTTGATTCTTCCCAGCCATGAGCATGGTATGTTTTTCCGTTTGTTAACATCTTCAGCTATTTCTTTTCTCAGAGTTTTATAGTTCTTTTTATAGAGATCTTTTACATCCTTTGTTAGGTAAATTCCCAAATATTTCATCTTCTTTGGCACTACTGTAAAAGGAATAGAGTCCTTGACTATTTTTTCAGCTTGACTATTGTTGGTATGTACAAAAGCTACTGATTTGTGAGTATTGATTTTGTATCCTGAGATGCTGCTGTATTCCTTGATCACTTGTAAGAGTTTTGAAGTTGAGTCCCTGGGGTTTTCCAGGTATAAAATCATATCATCTGTGCACAGTACATGTTTGATCTTCTCTGACCCTATTTGGATACCCTTGATCACCTTCTCTTGCCTGAGTGCAATGGCTAAGACTTCCATTACAATGTTGAAAAGCAGTGGAGACAATGGGCATCCTTGCCTAGTACCTGATCTGGGTGGAAATGTTTTCAATTTTACTCTGTTCAATGTGACATTGGCTATGGGTTTGCTGTAGGTGACCTCTATCAGTTTAAGAAATGTCCCTTCCATGCCTATGTTCTTAAGTGTTCTGATCATGAAAGGATGCTGGATATTATCAAAAGCTTTTTCTGCATCAGTTGAGAGAATCCTATGGTCTTTGTTTTTTATTTTGTTTATGTGATGTATTATATTTGTAGGTTAAGAAAAAGGGAGAGAAAGAGGAGACGCAGAAAGGGGAGAAAGAGAGAGAAAGAGTCACAGCATATGACAAACTGATATGGCACTTACTCAATGCCTAAAATATTGACAACCTGGTCTTTTACAATAAAAGATTTCCAATCCCTCTTTTCAAGTGTAGGGAACACTTTAAAGTATATTGAACAAGAATTAAATAAATAAATGACATAATGGATTGGGTATTCACACTTCCTAGATGAGGAAAATGAGGCTTTGATTGTGGTTTATCCAACATCATCTAACTGGGAAGAAACAAAATCAGTGCTGCAAATTTTTAGTAGTTGCCAAATGTGCACAACTGTGCACATATATATATATATATGCATTTAAGTATCTATCAATGTTTCAATTTGTGTCAATGGATCGATCTATTTAGAAAGAGGAGCATTTTATGTCTTTACTTTTCTAAAAAAGACGCTTTAGGAAACTTTCACTAAGTATATTTTCCCCCCAAATTCCATTAAATGTCAGGTCTTTTTTACGTGATTGAGGGCAAGGACCATTTTTATACCATTTTTTCCATATTTTCCCACAGACCTGAAATAAGATTTCAGCATATAACATGTGCTGGTAAAGGCTAGTTAGCTTCCTTGATTGACTGACTGACTGATTGATTGACAGCACTTAGCCTGATGCAGGGATAACAATCTTGTAAGTCAGGTGTAAGCATGGTTCTACAGGAGTTCACATCCTAGGAACACCTTCTCCTGAAGGTGTGGGGAGAAAGAGAATCAAGGATGCTTTCTGGATGAATGATTCTTAAACTGAAGCCTGAGCTGAAATATTTTTAAATTAGCTAAGAAAATGAAAAAATGGAAAAGTTGCCAGGCTGAGGAAGTTTCAGTGATTTTAGGAGAGGTAATAGAGTATTTAAGAGATTGGGGAAGGAAGGGGACTGGGAAGAGATGAGCCCCAATTAAAAGATAGGCATGCGGGCGGTGCCTGTGGCTCAAGGAGTAGGGCGCCAGTCCCATATGCCGGAGGTGGTGGGTTCAAACCTAGCCCCGGCCAAAAAAAAAAAAAAAAAGCTAGGCATGCGAAGATAATCCAGCCACAAAACACAAATACTGTATGATTCCACTTGTGCGAGGAACCTAGAGACAGAAAGTAGAATGGTGGTTGCATGAGGCTGGCAAAGGGGAAGATAGGAAGTTATTGTTTAATGAGGTAGAGTTTCAAGTCTGCAAAATGAAAAGAGTTCTGGAAACGGGGTGTGGGGTGATGGCTGAACAAGAATATGAATGTACCTAACACCATCGAACTTTATACAAAAATGGTTAAGATGGTAAAGTTTATGCTATGCGTATTTTACAATAAGAAATCTTTAGAGGAAGAAAAAGACTAGGCACAACACAGGGTACTTTGCATATATTTTAGCTGTCATGCACACCACTCCTGCAAGACCAGAGAGCTGGCATGTGACACAGTCAGGATTCAAACGCAAATGGAAGGACCTTAAACACTGTTAAGTTTTCTCTGGGAATAATTAACTCAAGAACTTACTTCCCAGTGCTCAACGCCTTTAGAGGGACATAAGGGGCAGGAATTACTTTCAGAGGCTTCTCAAGTTACTCTTCATAGAAGATTGCCTCATCAGACTCTAACAGACCAGTTCAACTAATCTGTCTTTTCTGTGAATATCTTAGCAACATCTTGACTAAGTTGCAAAGCAATTAATATATGTTAAAAGAGCAAAATCCAAGAACCAAAGACTACAAGGTCAATTCTACTTTCTAATACTAATTAGGCTTGCTGGGTTGAGGTCTTGGTTTTGCCTTTAACTGTATAGTTTTCTAATTCCTTTGTGATTTCATTTTTTGAAAAAAACATTTTGATCATCCAAACTAAACGTCAGTTTATAGGTAGAGGGAAATAGTGTCAAAACAAATATTAGCTCGTTTTTACAATGCTGTGGTTATTTGAAAAATAGTAAGAATTGACATTTGGTGAATGTTTACAGGGGCTAACATTATTTTAAGTGCCTTTTGTATATTTTCACCAGATTATCACAGAAACCCTGTTGGTAAGTACATTTCCATATTATAGGTGAAAAAATTAAAATGTAAAGATTTTATGTAACATGTCCAAGATTATTTTGAACCCAAGCTGCCTGATGACAGAGCATGTTCTTAACCACTTTACTATGCTGCCTTGACTTAGTTGTGTGAGATTCATATATATTTTCTGTTTATTGAAATACTTTTTTATTCCTGCAGTTATTTTTTATTTCTGCTATAATTTTAATGCATTATATATTTATGAAATATTATAATGTGTGCAACATTTGAATTTTTAATATAAGTTTCCACCCTTGTTTTTTTGAACATGTATTTATTCTCACTTGGTTATTCTTCCAAATAAACTTCAAAATCACATTATGCATGCACATACACACTCAAATTCCCTTGGAATTTTTATCATGTTTGCACCAAATATATACATTATTTTGAATATTATTATAATCTCTTAAAATATTGAATTTTCCCAACCAAAAAAAAAAGCATTGGCAATTGCTTTAAATTTGTGTTGGTTATTGCATATTACATTTATTGCCATTTTATATTTGTGTGTCTTTTGGGGATTAGAATTTTCTAACTAGTTATTGTTTATACACAGAAACAATGTCATGTTTCATATACAGTAAAAACACTTTCATCTAAAGCGCCAATGCTTAATCAATAATTAAAAAGTCATTTACTAGGAGATGAATTTTTTCATAGCATAAATCTTAAATATACCTAAAATCTTAATTTAACTTAAAACATATAAGTCCCAAACTTCTGAGGTGTGACGTGACCAAGCCTTTTGTTATGCATGTGATTTGGGTTGAATTATTGCCAATGGAAGTGCTCGTATGTGAACCACAGCTACAAATCATTGCCTACAATTTGCAAAAACAGTGTCTTTAACATTGGAATGAAACAAAATGCATACTACATCATCCAAGATTTTGGTGATTTTGTTCCTTAAATATATACAGTAATTCTGTCCATCTCAGCCAATTCTTCAGTAAATTATCATTTGTTTGCAATTCATTTTTATCAAAGAATTTCAAACACTGATTTCTATTGAAAGAATCCTTTTTCACATTAAGTTCAATATCATTTGCAGCATTTCATGCACTATTTTCTCAACTTTGGCAATATCAAGTTTTCTTAGCTTATTGAAAGTTGGAAACAAATACAGTTGACTTGATAAGTAAAAACCTCAACTTAGAGGTTCGTAGAACTGCTCAGATGTATTGAAGTGAAATCTCCTTGCCCAGAGTTGAATGTGCTATGGACACCTGACAGTGTTTATAGAGGTAAAGAGAACAAAGAGCTTAAATGGAAATTGGTTAACTATTGACCAATTTAAGGAATTTCCTTATTAGTTCTAACAACTTCTTAGTTGCCATGGAGTTTTCATTGGGATAATCAGATATCTGTCATCTTTTTTGGTTGGGATTCGTGGCTTATTTTTTATTTTAGGACTTTCAGAAAAAAATAATAGTTTTTCCATGGCACTACTTTTTTCCCCTCTTAAAATTTTCTTTTGATTCTTAAATCAATTTGAAGTTTTTTTTTTTAACAAAGGAATGTATTCACATCTAAACTTATTGTCCTAATATATTTTATTCTGCTTCTGAAAATTTTTTTTAAATAAGATTTTTGTTACATACAGTTCCTTGCCAATTTTCGTTGTCCTTGTTTTAAACTATAGCTTCATTCTTTCACTTTTTTATTTTTAGGGAAAAGATACGTATATATATACAGTGTGTGTGCATAATTTCACATGTATTATGTGATATGTATATTAATATATTGTATGCTATATACATTTGAAAAAGTACATTCTGTTGGTGCTTAATATTAGTGATTAACCATGAAAGTTAAAGAATGTAAGAAGAATGAGCTTCACTTATCCACATCTAAATAATAATGTGGCTTATATTAAACCATTCCCCATACAGAAAATCAGCACAATTTCACATCTTTCCTCTCCCTTACCCATTTTCTTACTTCTTTATATTTATTGAAATATTAGATCCGCATTACTATTAACATTTTTCTCATTATTCAATTTTTAAGAATTATGCTTGAAAATTTTCTTCTTTATAAAACAAAATTGAAATAATTACTTAGCCATACCTATATTTTACTGTATTTTAATTCTCTCTACTTTCATATCATAAAATAGCCAATGTTGAATTTTAATTTTGATTTTTAACAAAGTTATTTTTCTGAACTGCTTCCAGAATGCATGTGGGTAACAGATATGCAACGATTGGCAAATCTGAAGAATTCTTTTCGATGTTTTTATACATGGATGACGACTTGGCATAGGATTCCTTGATCAGAATTTATATTCCTTAAAACATTCTCTTTTTAAAATTTTTTTATTATTAAAAACATTCTTGATAGTAATCCATCATCTCTTGGATTTTTGTGTCACAAAATAGGACTTTTAGACACAAATCTCTCTGAGCGGTTACTTTGCAGGAAGTGTTTATACATATTCTTTCTGCTTTGGAATGTTTTGTTCCCTCCTTATCTTTCCTTATCTCTGGTAGCTCCTCTCTTCTTTCTGTCTACCACACATCCAAATACTTTCCCATGGTAGGCTATTTGAATTCTAAAATTGGGGTTGACAATTCAAGTCCTACAGCAAATACACTAATAAATAAGTAGCATATGTTCAGATAAAATTGGAATAGAGGTATGATACCAATCCTTCATGAGGCCATAACATTGGGATTAGTATAAACAGTTCCATCATCTAATGTGTTATCTGCAAAATAAGTATTTATAATTATACATTATGAATCTCTAGCAGAAATAAAGACCTGACTCATAAATCTGTGTTTCTGTAATTTATTTTTATTGTATATATTTGATTGTACAATATGGTGTTTTGATATACAGATACATAGTGAATTAATTATCATCCTCAAACGCATTAACATGTCCGTCACCTCACATAGCAATTTTTTCTGGCAGGAACACCTAAAATATACCGTCTTAGCCAATTCTCAGTGCATAACACAATATTATTACCTTATTCATCCTATATAGGGGCAAGTTTGCATCCTTTCACCTGTGGTTCCCATTTCCTCTCTCTCACTGCCCTTGGCTACCTCCATTCTACTATCTTTAACTTCTACTTAAAAAGCCTTTTTTCTTTTTTTTTTTGTAGAGACAGAGTCTCACTGTACCACCCTTGGTAGAGTGCCATGACTTCACAGGACTCACAGCAACCTCTAGTTCTTGGGCTTCCGCGATTCTCCTGCCTCAGCCTCCCGACCAGCTGGGACTACAGGCGCCCGCCACAACGCCCGGCTATTTTTTGGTTGCAGTTCGGCGGGGCTGGGTTTGAACCCTCCACTCTCGGTATATGGGGCCGGCGCCCTGCTCACTGAGCCACAGGCGCCGCCCTTAAAACATTCTTTAGATAGCCTGTTTCTCTTCTTTAAGAACATGCACATGAAGATTTCTCAGGAAATTTATCCCATAACTTCTATGACAATTAGAATCTGAATGACAATTATGTGATTTCCACATCAGAAACAAAACTCAGTTCATTTTTATTTTTTTTTACTCCAGCCATGAAGCAACTCAGCCAGTGAGGGCTGGGCACTTCTATGCTTCTTTTGCAGAAGGCATGTTTGCCTGGACACCTGTCCTCAACCACTCTGGCCCCACGGAGTTCGTGTTCCGCGTGTTCACCACAGTCCCCGAATTCCAGGCCCTCCTCTTCCTGGTCTTCCTCCTCCTGTATTTGATGATCCTTTGCGGCAACACAGCCATCATCTGCGTGGTGTGCACACACAGCTCCCTCCGCACCCCGATGTACTTCTTCCTGTCCAACCTGTCCTTCGTAGAGATCTGCTACACCACGGTCGTGGTGCCCTTGATGCTTTCCAACATTCTGGGGCCCCAGAAGCCGGTTCCGCTGGCTGGATGTGGGGCCCAAATGTTCTTTTTCCTTACACTCGGTGGCGCGGACTGTTTTCTCTTGGCGGTCATGGCCTACGACCGCTACGTGGCCATCTGCCACCCGCTGCACTACACCCTCCTCATGACCCAGAAGCTGTGCGTGCAGATGGTGGTCGGCGCCCTGGGCCTGGCGCTCTCCCTCTCTCTGCAGCTCACAGCCTTGATCTTCACGCTGCCCTTCTGCGGGCGCCGCCGCGAAATCAACCACTTCCTCTGCGACGTGCCTCCGCTCCTGCGCCTGGCCTGTGCTGACACCCGCGTGCACCAGGCCGTCCTCTACGTGGTGAGCGTCCTCGTGTTGACCGTCCCCTTCCTGCTTATCTGTGTCTCCTACGTGTTCATCGCCTCTGCCATCCTGCGCATGCGCTCCGCCCAGGGCCGCCGCCGGGCCTTCTCCACCTGCTCCTCGCACCTCACCGTGGTCTTGCTGCAGTACGGCTGCTGTGCCTTGGTGTACCTGCGCCCCCAGTCCAGCTCCTCGGTGGATGAGGACCGCCAGTTTGCCCTCGTTTACACTTTTGTCACCCCCCTACTCAACCCTTTGATCTACACTCTTAGGAACAAGGATGTCAAAGGCGCTCTGAAAAACATCATCAGTACCAAAGGGACATCTGAAGCTGTCTGAAGTTTGGGGAGCCCTCCAGCAGGTGACAGCTGTGAAGGGCTCATATGCAAATGCCCGATGTGCCTTCATTCCCCCACACTTTGGACTTTAATTAATTCTCTGTACCTAATACACATAGTTGCTGCAGTTCATTCTCACTTTTTAAAAGTTCTATGAAACCTTAAAATTCAAAAAAAAGTGGATAGGGATACTGTAGAATGCTGCTGTTCACTTAACCCAAAGTTTAAAAGTTTTTCTTTTCTTTGAAATATGAGTCCAGCAAGTTGAAACATGCGTGGGTGAATCAGAAAGGACGCTGTCCTCTGTGCTTCTTAGAAGAGAGAAAATAGACCATAACACAGCCTGTTTACAACTTTCATAGTGACCCAAGTATGAACAAGAGATTCATTTTAAGGAATTGTCTCGTGTGCTTGTGGGGGTGATCTTAATTCTTCTTTATGTTATATGCCTTAAATACTATGATGTAAAGTTAGCAACTCTTAACTATTATGACGTGAAGTTAAAACACCTTAAGATACACAGCAAAGGGGATAAGAGAGAAAAAAATAAAGATATTTATTATATCACACACACAAATATATACATACATATATATCCTTAAAAAAATAAGGGGAAAATACACCCAACAATAATAGTCCTTTTTTCTGTAACTGGTCATGTGGTCAGGATGGTACTTATAACTCCTTTCTCCCATTACCAATACTCCCTTTGTCCTTAGAAAATACCACACTTGCTATGGATCTTTACCTGAAGGATGACCCAAACCTTCATTCCCCAAGAGTCTGGGTCTTCAGCAGCCCTTGCTTGAATTGGGTTTTTGTACTTTTCCATTGACTTTGATCTCAGGTCATAGTAGTACTAGGAAACTCCCTAACATATCTCCTAGACTCCAGACATAGTCTTCCTAAGGGGAGCAATCCAATTTTCCCTTGGTAATTAGAATCAGTCACCCCATCCAGCATAGAATTGTATTTCCCTGTTATTCAGAGAGACAGAGGAGTCCTACATGGCCAATTGACCATCTTGATATCAGTTCAATAGAATCATTGCTGCAGCTCCTGGTGGAAACATTCTTCCTCTTGGAACTAAGACTTCTTGACCAGTAGAATATAAGGTCAAGGGACAGGTCACTAAGAATAAAGGTGAGTGATGCCACTCCCATTTTCACCCACTCATTCCTGGAGTTATATATCTTGCCTATGAGAGAGGGCACCACATGTTGGATGGTGATTTGGAACACATACAGCTTCGGAAAGAACCTTGTGCAGTCCTGAAAGTTATGGCCACCAAGCTGGTAACTAAGTCTGGTAACTAAGTTATTAGGTTATTCATGATTCTAGAAAGCCAATTGCTTCAGCATGGTTGGGAACATGGTTAGAACAGTTAATCCTGTTCATACACTTGATTTGCTATGAAGTGACAGCCTTGATCAGAAGCAACACTGTGTGGAATATGGAGATCCAGTTTCCCCAACACCTGTCATTGAAGGGACTGTTCTATTCTCATTGTGTATTCTTGGCATGCTTATTGAAGATCAATTGAGCATAATGTTGTCAGCTTACTGGGACTTGATTCTAGACATAAGGTTAAAACCAAAGAAGGGTGGGGTGGGAGTTGGTCCTGAGGAGAGTTAGCAGTGTCTTATAAGGCAACAACCTCAGGGGATGCCGTAAGAGGGAAATCAGGAGTAATCTTCTTCACCAAGTATAGATCAGCTACTTTACTGGCAAAGATTTACCAGAATTTAGGAGTTCTGTGTTCCCAGTTTCATCAGAATTCTCTCATATGCCCCTATTCCTATTTTCTAGAACTATTTCTTCCCAATTCATGTCCTCACCTTAAGTAGACATCCTGCAAGGTTGAGAATTCAATATGCAGTGTAAATCACCCACTCACAAGATGAGATTATGGACTTGGCTATCAGAAATATCAGCCCTATCACTATAGGGTCTATGGCCCTCTTTCAAGACAGGCATACAAGTTTTTACATCATTTATTCAATTCTTGAGCTTAGAATTTGGGGGGTTTGTTGTTGTTATTATTTGGGGTTTTTTTGAGGCAGCGTTTTACTCTGTTGCCATTAGTAGAGTGCCTTGGCATCAGCCTAGCTTACCTCAAACTCTTGGGTGTAAGTGATCCCCTTGCCTCCCTCCCAAGTATCTGGGACTACAGGTATCCACAATGATGCCCGCCTAGTTTTTCTACTTTTAGTAGAGATGGGGATTTGCTGTTGCTAAGGCTGGTAGTACTGAGCTGAAGGGATCCACCTGCCTTGGCCTCCAAGAGTGCTAGGATCAGCTTGAGCCACCATACCCAGGTTTGAACCTAGAATTTGAAACCCTGAACTCATTCTTCTCACTTGGTCTAGAGCAATTTCTTTATACTTGTTAGTTTGACAAAAGTTTTCATGGGTATCATATGCATGGTCACCCAGAACTTTGCCTACTATAAATATTTGACTAAATGTACCCAATAGTGGTATTTTGTATAGCACTACTACCATGTAACACCATGACTCATTGCTCCTTACTACTGAAAATAGCATCATCAACGTCTTTACATCTAATCAGATTAGAGAAACAATCACAAACCCCAGAATCAATTAAGAAATGTTATCCCCAAGGTTCTGTTCCACTAGAAATACTGTCAGTACCAAAAGATGTGTTAATCAGTGTTCTTCAGAAAAAATAACACCAATAAGATACAGGGGAAAAACTATTTTAGGAAATTGGCTTATGAATTATGGAAGATCTGCAGTCCAAATCTTCAGGGTATTCCAGCAGGCTGGAGATTTAGGCAAGGGTTGAAGTTGCAGTTTGGACTTAAAGGCATTCTGAAAACAGAATTCCTCTTCCTTGGAGGATTTTTTTTTTTCTCAAGGTCTTCAACTGATTAGATAAGGCTTATTCACAAAGCAGAGAGTAAATGTTAATCTCATCTAAAATATGCCTTCATAGCAATGTCTAGACTTGTGTTGAACCAAATATTTGGCTACTGTGGCCCAGCCAAGTTGACACATATAATTAGTCATCACAGCCTAGGAAATAACAGAATCTAAGTTTAAATCTCAGTGGTATTGAATGTTTATTGCAGCCCAATTCATAATTGCTAAATCATGGAAGAAGCCCAAGTGCCCATTGACTCACAAATGGATTAAAAAATTGTGGTATATGTACACCATGGAATATTATGCAGTCTTAAAGAAAGATGGAGACTTTATGTCTTTCGTGTTTACATGGATGGAGCTGGAACTTATTATTCTTAGCAAAGTTCTCAAGAATGGAAGAAAAAGTATCCAATGTACTCAGCCCTACTATGAAACTAATTTATAGCTTTCATATGAAAGCTATAACCCAATTATAACCTAAGAATATGGGGAAAGGAGCAAGGGAGGGGAGGGGAGAGAATGGGTGGAGAGAAGGTGATTGGTGGGATTACACCTATGGTGCATCTTACAAGGGTACATGTGAAACTTACTAAATGTAGAATATAAATGTCTTAACACAATAACTAAGAAAATGCCAGGAAGGCTATGTTAATCGGTGTGATAAAAATATGTCATATTGTATATAAAACCAGTGTATGGTTCCCCATGATTGCATTAATGTACACAGCTATGTTTTAATAAAAAATAAATAAAAAATAAATCTCAGTGGTATTATGTTTCTCCAGAGCAAACTGCAAAGAAAGGCTTGCAACTTTTAACATAGTTAACTTTACTAGAAACTTCTCATACAAAATATGCAGTCATCAACTGAGTCTTAAAAATATATTTATTTTCCAAAAATTCTCTCTCTAGGTATACCAGCAGTTCTCAACCTGTGGGTCATGACCCACAGGAACTGTATTAAAGGGCCATGGCATTAGGGAGGTTGAGAACCACTAAGGTATACAAATACAAACACACACACACACACACACACACACACAAACACACGGGGGAGTACTACTCATCTAGAGAAAGGAGTGAAATAATGTTGCTTGGAGCAACTTGGATAGAATTGGAGACAATTATCCTAAGTGAAATATCTCAGGAATAGAAAACCAAACAATACATATTCTCACTAATAAGTGGGAGCTAACCAATGGGTACACACGGACACAAAGAGATGTAAAGGACATTAGAAACCAAAGGCGGGGAATGGGAGGGCAGGGAAAGGATAAAAACTTACTTATTGGGTACAGTGAATACTATTCTCATGACGGACATGCCAAAAGTCTTGACATAAGCATTATACACGGTATAACATCTATGTAACAAAAGCATTTATACCCCCTTGTTTTGAAATTTTAAAATTTCTAAACATCATAAGTCAAGCAATCATAAAACAAGAAATCCCCACTCTAATCATTTTTAATTGACAAATAATAATTGCATATATTTATGGCATACACTGTGATAGTTTAATTTACATGTAGAGCAGCACCCCCTTACCTGAAGGGGATACATTCTAAGACCCCCAATGGATGCCCCAAATCACCAATAAACCAAAACCTATATTCTCTGTGTTTCTTTCTATACATGCATACCTAGACCTATGATGAAGTTTAATTTGTAAGTTAAGCACAATAAGAAATTAACAATAACAACTAATATGAAAATAGAGCAATTGTAACAATATGCCACTACTTTTAAGCTTTGGGGCCATTATTAAGTATAATAAAAGTTACTTGAGCGCAAGGACTGTGATAAAGTGGCAGTCGATCTGATAACCCAGGATATAGGTTTCAATTGCAAAGGTATTATGTTTCTACCATAGTACAGGCTAAGTGTCTAATGGCAGGTAGTGTATACAGTGTAAATATGCTGGACGGAAGGATGATTTACATCTCCAGGGGGGTGCATTTCATCATTCCACTCGGAACACTGTGAGTAGTTCATTTGTTGGATTTTCCATTTAATATTTTCATACCTCAGTTGACCACAGGTAATTAAAACCTTAGATAGTGAAACCATGGATAAGGGGAGACTACTGAATAGAGTAGAAAGATTAAATCAAGCTAATTAACACATCTATCATCTTATCTACTCATTTTTTATGATAAAATTTGTTAAAGTTATTCTTTTAATCATTTGAAAATACATGATTATATTATTATTATCTGTGGTCACTATCTAGTACAATAGATCCTAAAATTTATTCTTCCAGTCTAACTGAAATTTTATACCATGTGATCAATAGCTCGCTTTTGTCCATCCTTCCCTCCCCTCCTAGATTCTAGTAAACACCTTTCTACTCCCTCTTTCTATGAGATCAACAGTTTTTTCCTTTGTTAAAATGTGTATACATTTTGTGGCATCCTCTGTGTGTGTGTGTGTGTGTGTGTGTGTGTGTGTGTGTGTGTGTGTGTGTGTGTGTGTGTGTGTGTGCGCGCACCTTATAAATTAGAGGTTTGGGTGAGTATCATAATAGTCTTATATGAAAAGACAGAATTTACTGATAGTGAGTTCTTGTGGGAAGAGTCCTACCTGTCTTCTACTATCAAACTCTAGTTACCTTCACGAGCAAAATCTAAGTAGAGAATTTTTCTTGGTATTGAATACCTATTCATTCTCTTTGCTCATTGCTTTAAAGTGAGTGATGACACTGCCTATTCCCCATATCACAGAGATATTTTCTCAGAGTAGTGAACTGGAGAAGGAAAACATAGTGTAGCTCCTAACAAGTGATATCTCCTTGATGTAATTGATTTTTCATTTGAATGATTTATAAAGTTCCATAATATTGAATTTTTTTATATTCATCCATAGTCTAAATATGAATAAAATCTTATCCTAGAGTCAAACCCTAAGACTTTTGGATATTCTTATAATTCTCAAAAGATGTCAATTTGTGAAGTGAATCTGAATTGCTGATATGTTTTATGTGGCCAGCACAGTGTTCTTTATTGTGGTTGCTTTGTTTTGGGTTTTGTTGTTTTTTTTTCCATGAACTAAAATGTTTCAGAGGAAACCCATGAACACTCCTGTCTGCCACTATCCTCTTACCATCCAGTTAATACTTGCTTCCTGAAGCATTTGTTTATGCTGAATGCTCGTACTTTGCTGTTTCTTTTCTTTTTTGTTTTTTAATTTCAGAATGGTATGAGGGTAGAAATGTTTGGGTTACACTGTTTGCATTTCTAAGGTAAAGTTCAAGTTGTAGGAGAGCCCATCACATTGTGCACATTAGGTGAGATCTCTCCAGTCACCCTCCCTCCTGCCCCTCTTCCTCGCTAGAGTATACTCATCTTTTCCTTTCCAGTGGGCTTGTAGTTGTTTATATATTGGTTTCATTTGAGTATTGAGTACATTGGATATTCTTTTCCCCTGGAATGCTTGTACTTTGAAGAAACCTGGCTGTAGAACTCCTGCCAGTGTTCTCATATCAGTCAAAAAAAGGCAGTTTCATATGTGTATTAGCCTGATTTGGGACCAGATTCACAGTGATATGCTCTTGACCCAGAAAATGATGCAGGATATAAGTTTCGATTGCAATGGTATTACGTTTCTATCATCACAATGTATGAGGAAAGACATTGACAATATTTAACTTTATAAGAAAACTCATCACTCAATGAATCCCCAACAATAAAAAAAAAAAAAAAAAAAAAGAAAACTCATCACACACAAAACTCTTCAAAATATGCAGTTGTCAATCAAGTATTATATATTTTATCTCAAAAATTTTCATACTAATTAGTTGTAATTTTCTTTAGATTGATTAAAACCTTAGTTTAACAAACTATTGAAACCAATATGACTTTTTCTTAGTATCAATACTTATTCTTCACTCACTTCCTCTGAGGTCTTAATGAGTCCCTGAATTTTATTTCTGGGTAGTTAGAGAACAGTATTGGATGGAATCAAAACTGAGTTGCTCCTCTTTTTTCCGCTGACTTGTTGGACACTGTCACATAAATTAGATAACTTCTCTGGTTCTCAGTCTCTTGGTCAAAATCTCTAAGATATTAGGGTTTCTCAGAAACCCTTTTGATTAGATATGCTTAGATTTTAAGATTTTGTTTAAGCACGTATTTTTTATTATTTTCAAGGTGTTTTGTTCTTTTTTTTTTTTTACTAGTTCTATCACTTTTTTTTGTTTGTTTAATTTGCTCTTTCCTTAGAATTTTGTGGCTGTTTCTTCTTAATGTTCAGATTTCAGGTCAAATGTCACCCCCTAAAAAAAAAAAAAATGACCCTTTTCCTCTAGTCATGCTCTACCCTATTAATTTTTTTAATTTTCTTCAAAGAATTTATTGTCATCTGATAATATTTATTTATTTCATGTTTACTGTCTGCTTCATCAGCTACAATGTAAGTTCTGTGAAGGGAGGGGTGTTTTATTTATATCTTTACCTCTAGAACTTAGAATCGTGATGTGTACGTCATATTATACATATGTTTGTTCAATCACTTGATCAACGACAAGCCAAACTCTAAATTGATAAACACAGAGACGTTGTAATTATCACCTAGAGGTAAGTATCATATCTCAAAAAAAAAAAAATACCAAAAGTTTGTTCCATTGTAAAACATCTAATAGTTAAGGGGAATGTGGAAAAGAGAAATGTAATAAAGGCAAAGATTTTTTAAACTAGTGAGTTTTAATATGCCAAGTTAATGTTTGAACAGTCACCATGATCAAAACCTATAAAAGCTGTATGTTATATTAAGTAAATATCTATCCTTTAATTAAATCCTGGAAGACTATCATAAGGGAATTATATTAAAAGTAACTGAGGAAAGTTAAATGCCTGTCAAGTGTTCCTTTCAAAGTGTTTCTTTATCCACAGCCAAATTTACCAGAGTCCCTCCTTTTTCAGATTTTGTACTTTCCTGGCTCAACTATTACCACAACATTCTCCTACTTACTTGGCACATGTAGATAATCAGTCACTGTGAATACATTCCCAGCCCCCATTCTGTCTACACCACCTCTTCGAACAGCTAACCCTCAGTCTTCCTTGGGCTAGCAAGTGTGCAATTGGGGTGTACTGGCTTGAGGAAAAAGCCCATTTCAGCTACACAAACTCAGGGCTCAGGATACTGGAACACAGTGCTAGAGTGGAAGTAGGATTGCTGCAGACTTGCAGTGGCATGTTCTCTTAGTCCTATGAGATCCTTCCTCTTTAAGAAGGAGATCACTAGGTAGAGTCCCCTTTGCACAGGTTCAGGAGTTGACCTACATGATGATAACCTGATTCTCTCTGCCACGTGCTCAGCAGTCTTCCTAGACCTGGAATCTTGGCTCAGCACCAGAACTTGTAATAGTCATGTTCCTGCTTGCTGAAACCATCCTCACATGAGTCACCTGCCCACCTAGATTCTTTTATCTGTCTGGATCACCCTAATGTGTTTCCTTTCCATCTATGGGACTTCTATGCAGGCTGGGTTCTGCATAATTGGCTGAAGTTTCCCTCCTTAGTCATCAATTCTTCGTGAAAGTAGAGTCCTTCTCTTTATCATAGTTCACTCAAAGGAGCTCTAACACCAGTTTAACACTTGCCCGTCCTCTGATCTTTGAATGAAGGAGTTGAAATATGTTCCCCAACCTAGGCTGGCTTGAGTCCTCAATAAAGATGTGGTTGGCCAGGTCCAAAACACATGATTAATTATGTAGTAGTTATGCCATCTCTATCTCCACTGTCCCAGTGGAGTTCACCATTAGCTGTCATGTGAATTACCTCTAATGGGTCCAGCTGTCCCCAGATTTGATTCCTTACAATCCGTTAGCCCACAAAATCTAACCTGAAAAAAGTGGATGATTTCCCCAGACGTGTTATTTGCACATTTCTCTCTACTCACGTATTTCTGCACTTGTGTAATCTATACAACATTTAGCATTAAATTGTTAAAGAAGAAAATTACCAAGCTCCTACCATCGCCAGACATGTAGTTAAAAAGTAATACTCAGGAAATGTCAAGGTGGTTATGTTTCTTTCTAATCTGATTTTTACTCTTTCTTTTTGAAGTTCTTTGTTGCATCATCACAGAAGTGAACATACAGAATAAACACTCAGAGATATCATCATCATCCGCGAACATCTTTCCCAGATTCATAAGAACAAGAAAATGTCAACCTATTTCAGAGTTTATTGAAGGAAATACCTCCTATCACAGAGAAGTTGTGATAAAACCTTGGATGTCAAACAAAGACCATACGATTCTCTCAATTGATGCAGAAAAAGTGTTTGATAATATCCAGCTTCCCTTCATGATCAGAATAATTAAGAAAATTGGTATAGAAGGGACATTTCTTAAACTGATAGAGGCCATCTACAGCAAACTCACAGCCAATATCGTATTGAATGGAGTTAAATTGAAATCATTTCCACTCAGATCAGGAACCAAGCAAGGCTGCTCATTGTCTCCACTGCTCTTTAACATTGTAACAGAAGTTTTAGCCACCACAATAAGGGAAGAAAAGACAATCAAGGATATCCATATAGGGTCAGAAGAGATCAAACTTTCACTCTTCACAGATAATATGATTGTATATCTGGAAAACACCAGGGATTCTACTACAAAACTCTTAGAAGTGATCAAAGAATACAGCAGCATCTCAGGTTATAAAATCAACACTCATAAACTGGTAGCCTTTCTATATACTAACAATAGACAAGCTGAAAAAACAGTCAAGGACGCTATTCCATTCCCAGTAGCCAAAGAAGATGAAATATTTGGGAGATTATCTAACAAAGGACATGAAAGTTCTCTATAAAGAGAACTATGAAACTCTAAGAAAATAAATAGCTGAAGATGTTAACAAATGGAAAAACATACCATGCTCATGGATGGCAAGAATCAACATCGTTAAAATGTCCATACTAACCAAAGCAATGTATAATTTTAATTCAATCCCTATTAAAGCTCCACTGTCATACTTTAAAGATCTGGAAAAAATAGTACTTTGTTTTATATGGAATCAGAAAAAAGCCTCAAACAGCCAAGACATTACTCAGAAATAAAAACAAAGCAGGAGGAATCACACTAGCAGACCTCAGACTATACTATAAATAGATAGTGATCAAAACAGCATGGTACTGGCACAAAAACAGAGAGGTAGATGTATAGGACCGAATAGAGAACCAAGAAATGAACCCAGCTACTTACCATTATTTGATCTTTGACAAGCCAATTAAAAATATTCAGTGGGGAAAAGATTCCCTATTTAACAAATGGTGCTGGGTGAACTGGCTGGCGACCTGTAGAAGACTGAAACTGGACTCACACCTTTCACCATTAACTAAGATAGACTCTCACTGGATTAAAGATTTAAACTTAAGACATGAAACTATAAAAATACTAGAAGAAAGTGCAGGGAAAACTCTTGAAGGAATAGGCCTGGGGGGAGGATAGGTGGAGGGAGGGTAATTGGTGGGACCACACCTCCGGTAAATCTTACAAGGGTACATGTGACACTTACTAAATGTAGAATATAAATGTCTTAATACAATAACTAACAAAATGCCAGGAAGGCTATGTTAACCAGTTTGATGAAAAGACTTCAAATTTTATATAAAACCAGTTTATGGTGCCCCATGATTGCATTAATGTACACAGCTATGAGTTAATAAAAAAAAATCTTGGATGTCATTTTTGTACCTTCAGAAATCAAAGTCCACTTTAAGAATGTTCTGAAAATGAGAAGTAACCACTTCCCCACAGAACAACAGTGGGTTGGAGGACTTTCACAAAACAAGGACCAGAGGAGCCAGTTTATCGGAACAGTAATTTTCTTTTTAGTACCAGTTCCTTAATGAAGTGGTTGTAAAAAACCTTCTGATGCAGGATGACTAATGGATTTCTCCCAGCAGAGGTCAATCTATCACTGTGCCCATGCCATGACCACACTGCTCACAGGATGCTCCAACCAATGGCTGAGTGTGCTAGGGATGAAAAGACAAACCCAATTCTGCAAGATGTAGGACTCTTGTGACTTTGGCTGAGAACATCCCATCAGCTCTGCTGAAACTCTTAGAACTATGCTGCAGTCTAAGATTCTGCCTGTTCAACCTTTCCTCCCCCCATCCTTCTCCGTAGGGGTCAATTCTATGTCACAGTCCAACTCTTCCTGCACCCTCTGGCTCTCTCCCCCCAATATCTCCTCCATGTGTAATCCTGTCTTGGCATCTGCTTCTCAGAGTATTCAAATTGGTGTACTTAAAAAAAAAAAAAAACCTAGCAGCACATATCAGACCTTCTAACATGTCATATTTCTTGTCTATTTTTAATTAGACATGAGATAACTCTTCTGCAAAGTGTATAGAGGCCTCGCTAAGGTGACAATTCAGTATGTTCTAGTTAGACATTTTTTCCCAATAAAATTATTTGATTAAGAACCTTTCCAACTATACACGTAAATGTACACACAAACATGCACACATATGAACACCCCCATATACACATATATATACACACACACATATAAAAATATATCTATTAATAGATACAGATGATCTACTTACAGATAAGATAGATATAGAAAGTGAGAGAAATAGCTAAGAGTTTGGGCCTTCCAGATGGCTCAAAAGTGTGAATAGAAAATTTTAGGGAATGCTGATTTAACAAACATAATTTATGCCTGGATGTACTACATGTACGGTTAATTTGCAATAATGTAGCTATTTTTTAACTCTCCCCATACTTTGTATTACTTTGTGTACCTTATAAGCATGGAATACATAACTGAACGTGCCCAGGCTCTTCCCAATGAAGAACCCACTGTATTATCTGTCTTGGAAAGGGAGTTCCTGGAATAGGGGCAGCGATGTGGGCTATAGAAAAGCTTTACAAAGTGCCTAATTCAAGATATTAGGATGAATAAGTTCTGGTACAAACCTGAGTTCTTGTAAAGCAGTACAAGGCAGTCATCTAGATTGCCGCATCAGAATCACTGGCAGGATTTGGGGAAATTGCTGTCTCCAAAATCCCATGCTCAATACCAGTGAAGAGTAAGGAAGTATTCATTCAAAATAAGCATCCAGTTAAGTCACATGAACTAGAGTTTATATATTAAACATTTGCAAATCAAATCTTCCATATATACATTGAACCACATAAATATATGAGGGCTTACTTATCTCATTTTATATTGATCTTCTTGGGTTACTGTTAATAATCCTTAGATTTTAGCTCTGGAAGTCACTACCCAAGGGACCTTCTGTGACGGTTCTTTTGGTGAATTCCTCATTTTTGTTTTGTGGTCATCTAAACTGGGACGTGAAGTTTATCTCATTATAAATGAGATAATATCATTTATAGGAACTTCATAAGGAGGTTGTCTGTGCTGATAATTGTAAACCCCACTCGCATTTCTCAATTTATCCAATTTTTAGTTTTTAAGTTTGATCTTTAAAAATCTCAGCTTTCTTGAAGGAAAAGTATGCCAGTAGCCTCGATTTTTTTCAACCAAGTTCCCTTTGGGATTAATTAAATACAGTCCATGTAAATCAGGAAGGGAAAAGCAGAATTCTAGCAGCAATGAGTTCCTCAGTCAATGAAGTACTTGGTCCATTACCACGGTATTTCTAGAGTTGGTTTACAAAATGTGGAACAGAGGTACTTCTGATAGATGAATGACTTGATGGAAAAAAGTCAAAGATGAGATTTCCCTGGTGTGACAAAATTTTACCCCATTTTAATGCATACATAATGTTGTGAGATGAATTGTGTGGATACAGCATTCCCCCATTCAGGGCTGGACAGGGACTTCAGTTTCCTAGGCCTAGGCAATTTCATGTAATCCAGGCCTCTTTTGAAGTGGACATCCTGTCATTCTCCCTGGAGCTGGAAGGACTGCATTCATTTGTTAATATACTCATAAACACTGAAGTCTGCCAACTCCTGGCCAAATGTAATTCTCAAGACCTTCTTTTTTTACAAAGCAACATAGAACCCCAAGATAAAAGATCTGCTGTGTTGAAGATTTCCCACTTGGATCTTTCCCTCTGCCAGGAGATCTGGTGCTTTTTATTCCATCTGTATTCCTTTCTGTCTAATAAATCCTATCTTACCACTAATCTGTGGTCTATGGGTTTATTCTTCAAATCTCTGAGACCAAGGACATACTGCAAAAAGGAATTCTATCAACAGTGTTCCCCACAAAATATTATTCATATGTTGAAGCCTTAATCCCTGGTACCTCAGAATGTGACCATATTTGGAGACAGGGTCTTTAAAGATGTGGTACTAAGGTTAAAATGAACTCATTAGAGTGGGTCCTAATCCAATAGGATTGTTGTTCTCTCAAGAAGAGGATATTAGGATACAGACATGTACAGAGGGAAAACCATGTGAAGACACAGGGAGAGGATGGCTATCTGTAGCCCAAGGACAGGTGCTTCAAAAGAAACCATCCCTGCTGACACCTTGATCTCAGACTTCCAGCCTCCAGAACTGACAGAAAATAAATTTATGACACCCTTTACGGCAGCCCTAGCAAACTCATACACCTGTCTACCAAACAAACACTTGCAGTACCAGCCTCCCACTAATGTAGCTTAGAGAACAAAAGGTTTTCATCAGATAGTATACAGAGTCATTAAATATGTTGTATTTTTCACACACATATGCATAGTGACATCATTCTCCCAGGTTCTCTGAAAAGTGACATTTGCAATCATGCTATGCAGTTTCCTGTTCCATAATGAATTTTTTAGACACTTACTTGAAGTAAGACAGTAGCAGGCCAAAGTTTTAACATCATTATTGCTGGATAATACCATGTTCCACTCACAGAGATACAGGCCATAGTGAGAAATTATTTAAGAAAGTGAAAGTAATCCTGCATTTTTTCTCAGTCATCCTAATTCCTGTGCAACCCACCCCCACATGGATCTTGTTTCATTGCATGAGCTGTAGGACCAGTCACTGGACCCTTCATTTTTCCCAAGTAAGATCCCACACAGACAACTCACTTCTGAAGAAAATATTCATACAGACAGGAGTTAATCTTATGTTTTCCAAAATGGAGAGTTGGTAAGGAAGAACTGTTGATGTTTCCTTAGACCTGATCAGGACAAAGGATGCTGTGATTCTAGATAATCCTTCTTAATCGTGTAACTGAAATATCACCACGACAGCAAGGAAAATGCATCAAGCTACCATAGAAGGCTTAAAACTACACATGCCATTCAGCTATAATTCTGTGTTCACCTACCAACCCCCCATCTTTATCTGGAGTTGAAATATTCATTCCTACAGTGATCTAGACATGAATCCTGAGCTAGTTATTCAGTTATTCAATAAGTAGCCTTGCACCTTCTACCACATCTATGGCTATCCCAGTTGACTTCATAGGAGGTAATTTTCACTCACAAGGAAATATCTGGAGATATTTTGGATTATTATAACCAAAAAGTAGGGACTGACGTTATTGTTATATAGTGGGTAGAAGCCAGGATGCTGTGAAACATCCTACACCAAACAGGACAGTCCTCGACAGCAAATAACTATCCAGATGGACATAGCAACAGTGCCCAGGTTGGGAAATCCTCGTGCCATAGACATACAAGTTGAGGAAAAGGAGACTCAGTTGTTGTCCTCATTGACCTTACACACTACTGGGGGACAGAGGTGCATCAAATGGCACTAGAATATGTGCAAAATTCCAGCGGTGGTAGTTGCAACAAGGGAGGAGGACATGACATTCCAAAAGGTGCATTTGACCCTGACATGACCCAGGTCAGAGACATCTTCCCTGAGGATATTATAATGGAACTGGGTGAGACAAAGGATAAGTAGACACTACTTAGGTAAAAAGAAAAGGGAAAAGACATGCCAAGCAGAGGGAATAGCATGTGCAAAGGCCTGATGGTGAGAGGAAGCACGTGAGAAAAAGGGACTGAAAGAAAGACAGGGTCCCTGGAGAAGAGTTGGGAGGAAGCCAGATGTCAGCAGGGGTTCACCTTATCCAGGCTTCTAATCCTTTCTGTGGTTCATCTTTGTAATATATGCCAGATTTTACTTTCACTGAAAAGCAATTGAAGGCCACGTGACCAGATGAAGCCTACTCTAAAGGACAGTGCATAAATGTACTTCAGAATCAGGTGACTTCGGCTTGCTCGTTGCATCTATTCTTAGACAAATTGCTCAAATTCTACCAATCTTTCGCCTTTGGATTTCACCTGTGAAATAGGAATGACACTTACTGTAAAGCTTTCTTATGATTATTATTAGATATATTGTGTAAATGGGATATGATACCAATAGTACCTCCTTCTTAGCGTTGTTGGATGAAACGAGTTAATAAATGCAAAGTGTGTGGAACATAGTAAGTGTGATGTAAGATTCAGCTACTGTAATTATTATAATGTTGGGCACACAGTAGGCACTTAATACATTATGCTACCTCCCTTTCCCACCTTCTCTCTCCTGCATTTATTGGCACCAAAGATACCTCAGAAGTCTCTAAACATCTCAGGTATCTCGGCCATACCTGTTTTGGTATCTGATCATTTTGCCCCTCCCACCCCAACTCACATCCACGCCAGAGAACCACATAAATCACTGTAGGCCTGTGTAGAAGACGGGAGCATACATTCACACCCAGACTCATAAACACTTATATGCTACATTTTAAAATATGATATATATTTTTTTACGCAGGACCAATCAACAATTTTTTTCCCAAGGGAATTAATCTAATTTGCTAAGACCAATGGGAATTTCTCTGCTCAAGGAAAATTAAAGAAAGAAAGATGCTGTAGAAAAAGTGAAACATTTGATATGTATTAAATGAGACCCTGTTAATAATGTAACACTATGCTGGACCCCATGGAAGAGAGATGAAATATAAAATATAGTCTTAATTCTCCAGGGCAGTGATAATCTGAAACTAGGACTGAACCCAGCTATGCAGAATAGTGGGGGTAAATTCTCTGAAACAGGAGGCTCAAATGACCTTGATTAGGGCACTTCGCATATCTCATTGTTCTGGGTACTGAGAATATTGCTAAAGGGTTTAATATGGGTCTTTAACAAACACACTCCAGACCTTCTACATAATAGAGACAGTTTTAGTTCAGACTAATTGTCTAGTAACAGGGGACGATATAAGCCATGGCTGAACTGCCTTCTTCAGGGAGATGGAACTTAGGAGGCAAGACCCTCGATGACAGAGCAATTTGCTGCTTCCATGGCTTTTATTTGGGAGTTTACATAAAGGCTTAATCCCACTGGGTAGTCTCTCCAGGGTCATGTCCTCTCTTCCTTAACTACTCAGGTAGTCAGATATCACCTGCTGGTTCCTATCTTCTATGAATGTAATTTAGGAGGCTGGTTCAGCGTATCCCTCTCCTCTCCCCTCTCATGTTGAAGGTAAGAGAAAGTCTTTTTCTGCCTCCTTCCAGATTTGCAACGGTCCAGCACCTGCTCACACTGAATTAGAAAAGTGAATGATGGCTTTACAAATAAGACTCCAGGATTTCAGAACCAGTTCAGGCCATCTTACGGTGTTTCTCTGAATTTCACTGGGCAACCCAATTCCTCTGATTAAAGTGGTAATAACTAATCTCAGTCAAAGAAACATTGAGGAATGGAATAAATATAAAAATTTGGATAAAGTTTAAGAATTAATAAAAACCTTTTGGTCATAGTGTACCTCATTTAATACTCTGGTATGAAGCAGATGTATTAATATCATACCCTTACTAGATACAAAGAAAGGAGGAAACAGTTAACATTCCTTGTGCAACTTAATAGGTTTCATACATCAAACCAAGTGTTTTAAATAATTTCTCTCATTTAATTTCATCACAGGTCCATTATGTGTTATTATTTACATCTTTTAAACATGAAGAAACAGAAATGAATGTGAGATGATCTGCCCAAGGGATCATGCTAATAATAGCAGGCTGAGATCCTAGCTCAGGTCTGTTTAGTGACAAATCCACTAGCCTCCTCTTTTACATAACACTAGCTAGACAACTGGAGAGCTGTGTTAGTCTAGAAGATATCTCAATTTCTAAAATGAACAGAGCAAATGTTTCTTGGGATATTCTTGCCTACTGGGGCAAGGCTAATAGGAGAGGTAAGAAGGAGTCTGAGAGTATGAAGTGGGGTTTGACCTGGATGCCCTGAGATCTGGGGGAGATTTCTGGGGATCTCAGGTGCTAACGTGCTCTTAACTTACTCCATCCTATGCCACATATTTAGTAACAACTTGGAATAGCAAATTAACTATATGTTGATATGATAACTTTCACTCACTTAGAAGCATGAACACAATTTTTTCTGTCTAGATCTTTTTAATGTAACCATTGCTGTGATATGTCCCGTGCAGCGCACTTGGGTAAGAGCTTAAATTGCTTGACATTATCAAGACCATGTCATGTGAGAAATAGTATAAGGAAATTAGGAAAAACACTTAAAGCTACAGAATAAGGGCTCTTTAACATCTGAAGTGTTTTATGCAGAAATGGCCACATTGCTTAGAACAGAAGGAATATTCTAAACTTCCACAGAGATAGGTTTCAACAGACCACAGAAATAATTTTCAGAGAAGTTAGTATTCCAACAAGGGAGTCAGTGAGCCGGGAGGCAATGAAAGTCCTTGGGCTTTCAAGGTGGCCTGTCCCCACATTGTGTGGAAGATTCGAGTATCTCTGATAGCACACCAAACTAGACAATTTTGGGGGGGCTTCCAGCACCAAGAATTCATGACGTATGACAGCTCAGATGTAGATATTTTATTATAGATGCTGGACAGCAGCATTGAGATGATAAATATTTGATGCGGATATGCTAATAATTAGTCTGACCTGATCATTCCTCAATGTACACGTGTCTCAGAACGTCACATGGTATCCACAAATATATACCATTATTGTCAATTAAAAATAAAATAAAAAATTTTTAAAAGATGATGTGAATATAACAGACTAAAATAAAATTCTCAGAAGTCATTATGACATGAATGTCAAAGCCTCCTTCTTTCGTAACACATGCCGACTAGCCTTCAGCTATCAGTTAGTTGTAGGCTTTTCTATGCTATGTTCTAGATTGATAGGATTTTTTTCCACAGTGCCGCCCAAATATGCATACGAAGTTATTTTCCATCAGGCTCCTAAAGAAGTGATTTGACTATGAAATAATCTTAAATTTTTCACTTAAAAATGGAAGTAGAAAATGGAAAAAAGTGATCAATGTTTTTTACAGTATACTTATCCATTCAATATAAAATTATTTTTTACACAGTTTGTGTGTCCCAAACTAGAATGCAGTGATGTCATCATAGTTCACTGAACCTCAAATTCCTGGGCTCAAGCAATCTTCTTGCGTCAGTATCCTGAGTAACTTGGGGCTACAGGCATCCACTACCATGCTCAGCTAATTTTTTTCTATTTTTAGTAGAGATAGGGTCTCACTCTTGCTCAGGCTGGACCTCAAGCAATTCTCCTGCCTCAGCTTCCTAAAGTGCTGGGATTACAGGCATGTGCCACCGCATCTGACCAAGATATAATTATCAAGTCTCTACAATCTGCACAACATAAGGCTTGGTGACCATGAAGATATAAAAATACAAATAAGTCAGAATGGCTGCCCTTGAACTTACAAATAATAATGATAATTGTCTTTCATTATAACCATTACCATAAACTGGTGATTGTGGTAGATATCTTACATCACCACTTCACTGAAACTCAAGCAATCCTTGAGTGTAAGTATAGTTATTATCCCCATTTTTCAAATAAAGAAACTGAGACTTAGAGAAATTATATATTGCCTGGCATCATGGAACTGGGAAATGGAATTATTCAAACCACATCATTTAATTCGAGAGCTGATTTCACACTGATACACTACCCATCCTCCGTATTATAATAAATGTGCAACATGCTAAATGGCCTTAGAAATAACTCAAAGCACTACTGAAGCTCAGATGAGGAAAACACAATCACTGGAAAAGACACTACCTGTTAGCTGTTCACAAAACAACACAGAGCCATCATGCCCTGGGCACTCTTAATATTTGTGACTGTCTGTAATCACATTTGTACCCATGCTTATAACACCGTGTATGTGAATGATTTTTACTCGCAGTGGTGTTTCCAGATAGAAATTTCTCTTCAAAGCTCATATTGAATATCAGAAAATATTAAAATTTGGCAAGTTAAAATAAGGTTGTATATTATCTCTTTTCCACTTCCCTGAATATGAGTTGGGTCTGGGAACAGAAGTGGAATGGATGGTCTGTGCGAATTATGTCTGTTCATTAAAGGATTTACATGAATACTAGATGGCTTCTCCCCAGATTTCATGTAATCTTCTTAAAAGTATGGGAAAGGAGGACTGGCTCAGTCTTTTATATTCAAGCCCAAATTCACAGGAAAAAGATTCCTAGATTTTTAACAGCTTTTATCACATATTTTCTCATACCGCCACAAACCAGACAGAATCCTGTGATAAAACACCCTGTTTCTTTAAAGACCTATGTGTCCCTGCATTGGATAAGGCTAAAGAAGCCAAGAGTATGGAGGGCTTTGTTTTTGAGACTTATCCCTGACACTGTCAAATTCAGGCCTGGGCCAGCCCTTTGCCTCGAGTGCATGTTTTTCTTTCTTCGTTTTCTTTTTATTTATTTCTTTTTTATTAAATGATAACTGTGTGTATTTATGGGGTTTAGTGTATTGATTTGATATACAATGTGAAATGCTTACAGTGAACTGATTAACATATCCATCACAATTATAATCTTTTCTTAATAGTTTTGAAATGTACCATTGCATCCTGCATATTAGGTGAGGTCCCCCCCAATACCCTCCCTCCTCCCTTCCCCTCCCCTCTCTCTTCTCTTCCCTCTCCTTTCTGGACTATAGTTATGTTTTATCATTTGTATGAATAGTAGTACTATTCAATATATAAGTCCCTACATATTCATATAAGTCCCTACATAGTAGTATTGAATACATCGGATGCTTTGTTTTTCCATTCCTGAGATACTTTGCTGGAAGAATATTTCCAGCTCCATCCAGGTAAACATGAAAGATGTGCAGCCACTGTCTTTTTATGGCTGCATAGTATTCCATGGTGTACATATACCACAATTTGTTAATCCATTCATGGGTTGATGGGCACTTGGACTGTTTCCATGTCCTGGCAATTATGAATTGGGCTGCAATAAACATTGCAAACGTCTTTGTTATCATGAGCTTTTGAGTGAAACACACCCACAGATCACTAATGTAACACCTTGGAAGATACTGAGTGTAAATAAATGTATGAACGAATGAATTCTTGGTTCCCCTCTCTCACCTTCTTGACTTCCAGCCTCCAAGATTTCTTGACAATTTGCTAAGAAAATTTAATTTTCATCCCACTGCATCTGAAAACAGTGCCTAGAGATTCTGCCCACTTTCCCCGCCACTTTTCTTCAACAGTCTCCTCCATAATTTGGCCCGACTCTTGGCAGTTAGAATTTCAGGTGTAGATATTTCTGTGGAGAAATTTGGTAAAGTGGAATTAAGAAAAAAAAAAAAAGAAAGAACTAGTTCTTATCTTGTTTCCAATTCCAGACCTGATTAGATGAGATGTGTGGATTGCAGTGTAAACTGACGTGTGCTGCGTCTCACTCTAGGGTCTGTCCGGTAACTTTCCGCAGAGACTCGCCGTCAGCTCTATGGCCTGGGGGAATCGCTCTGCGCTGCCGGACCTCGCGCTCCTGGCTTACCCCTGCAGCCCGCGGCTGCGCGCGCTGTTCTTCCTTGCGGTCAGCCTGGTTTATACGTTTATCGTCTCCGGGAACGTCCTCATCATGGTGTCCGTTCGCACAGAAGCCCGTCTGCACACCCCCATGTACTGTTTCCTGGGCAGCCTCTCCGGGGTGGAGGTATGCTACACGGCGGTGGTGGTGCCCCACATCCTGGCCAGCACGCTGCAGTCGGGGAGGACCATCCCGCGCCTGGGCTGTGCCGTCCAGATGGTCTTCTTCATCGGACTCGGCAGCGCCGACTGCTTCCTCTTGGCCGCCATGGCCTACGACCGCTATGTCGCTATCTGCCATCCCTTGCAGTACCCTCTCATCGTGACCTCGGCTCTTTGCGTCCTCTTGGTCTTGGCCTCTGTGGTCATCGGTTTGTTGCTGTCCTTGCAACTGACAGCCTTCATCTTCTCTCTGCCCTTCTGCAGGTCTCGGGGTATCGAGCACTTCTTTTGTGACGTGCCGCCAGTCTTGCGTCTCGTCTGCGCCGACAGCCACATCCACAAACACTTGGTGCTGGTGGAGGCCACCCTGGCCATCGCGGTGCCTTTTTTCCTCATCGCTGCCTCCTACGCGCGCATAGTGGCCGCGGTGCTCAAGACGCGCTCCGCCGCCGGGCGCCGCCGGGCCTTCTCCACCTGCTCCGCGCACCTCGCCGTGGTGCTGCTGCAGTACGGCTGCTGTGCCTTCGTGTACCTGCGCCCCAACTCCAGCTATCACCCCAAGCGCGACCAGTTCATCTCACTGGTGTACACACTGGGAACCCCACTGCTCAACCCGCTCATCTACACCCTGAGGAACAGGGAGATGAAAGCGGCCATAGGGAGACTTCTGAGCAGGAATTGCCTGTCCCAGAACCTCCAGGACAGGGGAGGGTATCACCCATCAGACAGAAGTTCGGTTCCAGCCCTGTGAATGCCTGTGCAACTAGGATGTCTCGCAGTTGATGTGAAAAGGCATTTTTAACACGGTGTGCATTTTGCAGATTATGTTTACATGTGCCAAAGACTTTAAAATGTTTCTAAAATTTGACTCAGTAAATTTTTTTCTGAGAAATAAATAAATATATATATATATGCAAGTCAGCATCAAGTAATATAAAGTGATAAAGTATAAGACTGTATCCATGTACCTGCTGGAAAGAGATGGCTCATTCAATAGATTGAGCTAAAGTAATAGAGGGCCCATCTAGGGTGCCTGTGCATAAGGAAACCAGCAAGCCGCGGCCATGTCTCCCTGCTCCCTTATTAGATGTAGATATATTTAGCACTGACATACTAGCAATAGCAAGAAGGCATCATCACCCCTAGAACTAAAAGACAAAAAGGGGTGCAGTATTATCCGAGACCAGTTAGAACTAGATCTAAGAAGAGAAACTACAGGAAATGTGGCTTAAGAAATAAAAAGCAACTATTGGCAGAACTATGGCCATGAAATGAGAGAACAGGAAGGTAAATAACTCAACCTCCCTCTGCTCAAAACCTTCCATCTCTCCTTCTGTCTCCCCCTGGCCAGACCCAACTGGTAGCAAGAGGGCTGGGGAGTCCGGGTGCAATGAAGTCAATCTCTTGGGGTACATGGCAAGGAAGGCAAAGACTTTGAGAATTAGGAATACATAGAACATAACCAGAGCAAAGGCTATTTATAATATTATTACATATAAAAATAAATTAACAATCCAGTTTCCTTATAGTAAAGTATTGTTTAAGCAATTATTGCATGAAAAAATATTACTTAACCTCAATTTTATGTTTTCAAATACTAGTTATTAATAATAGCTAACACTGACTAATTGCTTACTGTGTACCAGAAACATAAATGTAGATTATGATTTATAAATATTTATATATTCTATTAATCTTTAAAAGTCCCATGAAATAAGGCCATTGTCCCCATTTTTATACAAAGGGAAGAAATTTTCAAAGGACAGATCTGGAGAGTTGAGCCATTATCTGTAGTTAATTACGGATTAGGAAACCGGTCACAAGGAGCATAATTGGGCAATAATGAAAGAACATTCTCGGTGCCAGAGTAGAGGATGCTGACAGTGTGCCCAAGACTAGTGACTACATTACAGTCTAAATAGGAAACTAATGCTAATTACAAGATCCTGGATTTTGAGCCTGAATTATAACTTTTATCTCTGAAATTTGTTTTATAGCACCACATATGTGTTGTTGTGATATTCCATGTGCCTTTGAAAACAATGTATATCCTCTTAAAAATAATAAAGATTTTCAATTATATATGTATACTTTATCTCAATAAAAAGTAATTTTAAAAAAGAAAATAACGTTTACTCATAGATACTGAATGAAATAGTTAGGTGACATTAGCTAGTAGTGGGTTCTAATCTTCACCTTCTCTACATATTTTTGTCCCCTTTGCTGTCAATTAATGATGGAAGTGGGTGGAAATCCACAACAATGAGTGCAGACTCATCAATCTCTCCCTTCAGTTCTGACAATTTTTGATTTTTGTATTTTGAAGCTCTGTTATTAGATGTAAACATATTTAGTCTTGTTATATCTCACTGATGAGTTACCCATTTTATCATTAAGCAATTCTTTTCTTTTTGCTGGTAATATCCTTTGTCCAGAACTTTCAACATTTTAATTCCACTTACTGTACCTTCTGCTCTTATTAGAACATATTTTATTTATACATTTTATCATAGATTATTTTTGCTATAAATAGTATTTTATTTAAAAGCAGTTTTTACATTTTTAATGTAATTTTAAGAATATTTTCACTGGATATAAAAATCTAAGAATGCTCCCTTTAATCTTTGCAAAGATGTCATTCCACTGCCTTCTGGTTCCCATTGTACCAGATAAGAAATAACTTGTCTTCTTGGTTTGTTTTCCTCACTTGAACATAAAATATTTTCTCTTTCTCTTTAGGTCTTAAGCATATCACTATGATGAAAGTAGGAGATAAAAAAGGAGCTGATTCACTATATTTAATAACATATCCCAAGGGCAAAATACATTCACCCTATCTCAACATCCCCAAAAGTCTCAGCCCATTATGGCATCAACTCTCACCTAAATATTGCCAGTTCAGAGTCTCACCTAAATGTCCCAAATCCCATCATCTAAACTGTCTAAATATAGATCGAGGTAAGACTCTGGGTATAAACTATTCTGGGGCAAAAATTCCTTTCCATCTGTGGACTTTCAAAACCAGAAAATAAAATATCTACTTCCAAAATACAATGATGGAATCCAAATAGAATAATGGTTACAGATAGTCTCATTCCAAAAGATAGAAAATGAAATGGGGGAAAAAAGGAGTTATTAATCCCAAGAAATGTTGAAACTAAACAAGGAAAACTCTATTAGTTTTTAAGACCTGGAACTAATTGTCTGCAGCTCATGGTTTTGCCAACTGGGCCAAAGAATCCACCCTCCCTGATTTAAGGAGCCACTCTCCAAGTTCATGGCTCTGTCCTCAGAGTCTTCCTCCTACAAATGGTGGCATGTGTTTTCAGCTAAACAGTTTCATCAGCCCATATCCTACTTATATAATTTTAGGAGTCTGACAGCCTTATTTCATTTCTTCTCTCCTTTGTACCTTTCAATGCAGGCTATCAAAGATTCTACTGATATTTTCTCAAAAATCTTGTGAGTTTTCTATGTATGTCATAGGAATTTACTCCATTAGACCAGAGAGTCCTCCATGTATCTTTCCTGAATAATCTCATATTCTTGGCTTCTGCTGAGATCGTTAAAGAAATACACACACCTAATGTCTTCAAATAGTCTCTGTGAGAATGAATACTTTTTATCCTTCCAAAGTACTAGCATCTTTGGATTTCTCTGCAGAATACACTTTCCTAACAGTGTACCTCCTAATTTTAGCATCTTTTTCAGTTGAAACAGGCTGAGGATTTCCTGAATTATTAAAGGAGTTCATTATTGGTCTTCCAAAAATCTAAAATACAGCTGTCCTGGGCAAACCAGGATCATTAGTCATTGTACCTCCCCTCTTGGTGTAGACTTTGGCATCAGGTTAATGCTCAAGAGTTCATATGTAAGACTCATACTTTGGAATGCTCTGAGCTTTTGTTTATATCTTCCTGTCTCATAATGTCCTCCAACCCAGCCCTACTGTCTGGGAAGAATAAAAGTAGCTTCCATGCTCATTTACTTTCCTGGATTTATGTTTTCCTTTCAAGTACATCCTGGTAAGGAGCTGATATTTCCTCAGCTTTTGAGGGTTTTAAGATGATTTTTATGTCTGTTTTAAAATTCTCTGTTACCCATTATCTTAGATAGCATTTAACTTGCCAGTCACATATGTTCTTTTATCAATAGCATTCTAAAGACGGTAATTCCTTATTAGTTATATAATTATATAAGTGGTTACATGGAAGTTTACAGGCAATTTCCAATGGAATGACATGTGGCCCTGACCCAGATTACCTGAGTTTACATCCTGGCTCTGCCTCTCCATGTCTGTGTGACAGGAGAAAATCACTTAAATTCTGCATTTCCATTTTGTTTGTAATCCAATGGATATTACAAATTGTGGTATATGTACACCATGGAATATTATGCAGCCTTAAAGAAAGATGGAGACTTTACCTCTTTCATGTTTACATGGATGGAGCTGGAACATATTCCTCTTAGTAAAGTATCTCAAGAATGGAAGAAAAAGTATCCAATGTACTCAGCCCTACTATGAAACTGATTTATGGCTTTCACATGAAAGGTATAACCCAGTTATAACCTAAGAATATGGGGAAAGGGAGGGGAGGGACGGGGGAGTTGGGCAGAGGGAGGGGGATTGGTGGGATTACACCTGCGGTGCATCTTACAAGGGTATATGTGAAACTTAGTAAATGTGGAATGTAAATGTCTTAGCACAATAACTAAGAAAATGCCAGGAAGGCTATGTTAAGTAGTGTGATGAAAATGTGTCAAACGGTCTATGAAACTAGTGTATGGTGCCCCATGATCACATTAATGTACACAGCTATGATTTAATAAAATAAATAAATAAACATAAAAAAAATTAATTTGCTTTTATCATTCTGAAATTTTTTTCAAAGGATTAATAAATTTATTTAATCTTATCATAATACTTACAAACATGAGATACATTATTATTACTATCATTATCATTATTTGGGATATGTTAAGAGGGAAGAAAGGAAGAGAATTGGCGAGAAGGTGTTGTACAGACAGGGTTATGAAAGGTGCCTCCAGGAACATGTATAAACCACTCCCTGGAATTTTCTGCTGAGTTAATCAAATAGGCTTTACTTTTATGCTATAGTCAGACTTGAGTGTTTTAGGAGCAACAATGAAAAGGTAAACTTACCTGAGAGAGTTCTTTTACTTTGAGATTTGCCAAAAGTATTAGCCATGTAAGAAGTATTAGGGTGAGAGAATAGCGTTTCAGTTTGTAATGATTTTCAGTAGGAATAAGTGAAATATTCCCCATTGTACTCCAAAACACAATGAAATGATTGATGAAAGATGTACATTCTAAAAAACACAACTGTGGTTAAAAATATTTTTAAAGACTGAATTGTTAATAGAGATTAAAGCTGGAATACCTACTGGCAAACTGGGATTTCCAGTTTTCTGAAGTGACCCATATGTCAAATAACTGTTGCTGAAAAAAACAACAATTTCAAAATTTAATGATTTAAAACAGCAACTAATTGTTAATTCTCATGATTATGTGGTTTGGCTAGGTTGAGCTGGGTGATTCTTCTGCTCTGTGCTCGCCAAGGTTACTGATGCAGTTGCATCCAGCTGAGAACTACACTGGAGCTGATACATCCTAGATAACATATTATCCAGTCTTGGGTTCTGGGTACTGCCAAAGCCTTTCTCTGTGCATTCAGTAGTCCAGCACAAGCTTCTTGGTATGACTTATGGATCCAGAGATTAAAAGTGAAAGCTACAAACCTTTCAAAGCATAGTCTAGCGAGTACTAGAAATGCCCCGTCCACTTTATTTTGTTGATCAAAGGAAGTCACAAAGACATCCCAAATTCAAGATGTGTGTGTTTGGGGAAGAGAATATATAAACTCTGTCTTTTGATGGGAAGCACGGCGTATGTGTACAGTGATGGGCAAGTTTTTGGTATCCATACTTGGAAATGATCAGCCATAGGCATTGGTGGTAGAGTATGAGACCCAGACTACATACACAAAATTAAGATCTGAATGGTTCTCACTGAGCATAAAGAGTACTTTTTCCAGAAAAATACATTTTCCCTTGAAAGGAAAGAAAATCACATAAACGGTAACTGAGTCGAGCCATCTAGTGGCTTGGGGCCTATATGTTTCCCAAGACAAAAATCATGATCCCTTAATATATGCTCAGAAGCAGAGACCCCAGGAATATGGGTAAGATAACAGAAAGAAAAAAAAACTCATTGAAAATGACTGAAAGCTCAAAACAGTGATTTTCAACTAATGTGCTGTGAGAGGATCTTAGGTGTGCCATGGATTACATTGTTTTCAAAAGAAGTTCAAATCACACTAAGTATATTCTTTATTCTTTTTTTTTTTTTTGAGCAACATAATTTAAGTGTGCTGTGGAAGTTTAATTATAGGTTCAAGTTAAAAGAGGAAGAAAAAAGATTGAAAACACTGACTCCATGGAAAAACAGAACATAAAAACAAAAATATTCTGCATTATATGAGCAGCCAGACAAAAGTTACAAAGTATTTTTAAAAGTATATTTCCACAAAAGATTCTAAATATTTTACAATAGGAAACATCCTGAATACAGCTACTAGAGGTGCCCAGCTCTCACCTCCTCCACAAAGAAAGACCAAAATAACGAACAGATAACTACCCACCAGAGAGGAAAAAACTGGAATTCAGCAAAGAGGTGACCAAGGCCCTCATTGTTGAAAGACTTGAGATAGCAGCACGGAGAGGGAAATAAAGTGTCTGGCTAGGAGGAACTCAGAGCTAACAGGCACTTCCCACTACAGGAAAAAAGTAAGCAAGAGACCCCCCAGCAGCCCAAATCCCCACCACGGACATCTGCAATTCTAGCCACACTAAAGCTCCAAAGCCTTTGCAGGCCCTGAGCCCTGTATAGGGGAGTCTACATGACTTAACTATTCTAGAGAGGAAATTTACACTGGTGCCCCCTAACTCTATAAACCCAGCCTGCTACAAAATGGCGCCATTTTAAGAGCAGAGCCATCCAGCAGAAAACATCCTTCAGTGGGATCAAATATCCCTTATATCATCACATCTTGGGGGCCTCACAAACATGCCATCACATTCACCCAGAGGGCTGCAGCATCATAGCATAGCATGACCTGCATAGCAGAAGCGCAGCCATGGCCCTGTCACCTGGTACTCTCCACGCCACACAAAGTGAGACTCTGTCTCAAAAAAAAAAAAAAAAAGAATCCAGATACATAGAAATAAGGCTAAATAATATCTCCATATTCACTTAACTACATTCTGTATGTACCAAGAACTAGGATGAACTCTTTTGACTGACCATTGATTGCCATTAGAATATAAAGAATATTGCTTTAAAGAATATTGCCAACGAATATAAAATGTTTATTCAAATGGATTTTAAGTTTTGGGGACTTTTATGGATAAATTTTATGTGCTTATTTTGCTTTCAGTAGAGACCTTTTTACATGCTATGGCCTCTTCTTCCTCTCCTGACTGTCTTGGCAACTCTTAGATCATGGGCTGGTACTGTTTCAGAGGCCTTCCCTGAACACTTTGTCTAAAGCTGTCATCTGTGCCTGCCACAGACTGCACACCCTTTCTCATTCACATCCTCTCAGTGCCCTCACCATTTTAGTTTGGTAGGAAGCAAGCTCAGTAGCACTCACCCTTTCTAACACAATATTAAATGTTCTTATTTTTTATTAATTACTTATTCCATCTCATCCCTCCAAGAATGCAATCTCTATAAGGGCAAAATTTTTGCCTGTGTTAAAAACTAGTGTATCATTCTAAGCATTGAGAATACGTCCTGACGTATAGTAGAAGTTCAATAAATATAGTAGAAGTTACATAATGAATAAAGATGTATTATTGACAGTGGACATGAGATAGGGAGGCTGAATATGGTTAAAAATTAATAGTATCAGTGAAGGAAAAGCACATGATTTTAAGTATGTAAGGTCAAGGTAGATGTCAAGAAGAAGAAACAAAAAAAAATATGGTTAAGCTAATAGTTCAGGGGACAGCTATAATTACAAAAAATAAAGCTTTAAGAATTATGAAAGTAATAGCAGAGGGAAAACTTGATCAAAAGACAGAAATAAGTATGATGTTTATGGGAAAATCCTTCATAAATGTTCTGCTTCTCAAGATAAATGCAGTTTATGGAATTTTAGGAGCTGGAAAGACCCCTGGAGTTCATGTAATCCAACATTTAATATCACAGATGAGGAAGCCCATGTAAGAGATTCCCTGGTTGACTGAAGTCAACAGCTCAACCACATGGCAAAACAACAACTGGACCCCAGATCTCAAGATGCCTAGGCTAATGTTGGGTTTGTGCATTACAAGTGTTCCTTGAGGTCAAGCTGGAATAAATACCTGCCTTCAACCACTCTCAGAGGGAAGATATTTTTGGAATGCAACATCGTAAATATCTGATGCATACAGGAAAGGAATGAGGAAACCTGAGCAGAATCCCCAGACAGCAATGACTACAGTGACCACACACAAGAGCTGCTCATCCATCTTGCCTTACTCAATCAACCCCACTCATTGTTTTCAAATATTTTCTCTAGTTGGGTTCAGCTTAAGAGAAACCATCAGGGAAATTCCTTGTCTTTGGGGACCCATTAATTTTAAAAATATTTCAAATAGGACACTAAATAATCTGACTATCTTAGGCAAGACTGGACTCTTAATAAATACATCAGAACCTTCTTCTATCGTTGGGGACATAGGGCTTCTCATTCAGGACTCCAGTTAGGATTTTTCCATAGTATCACACTTCCAAAAGTCATCCCTTTCACCCTATTCTCCCCTCATCCCAAATTTCTAAGATGTGATTGTCCTCCTGAGTATGCATGTATAGGATATTTCTCCATTGTCATCCAGATATTATGAGGGTATCATATATTGTCTACTTTTTCCCTCCAGAATGTGCTATACACCACAAAGTTCATGAACCCTAATTCCATTTTGCCCTGTAAAAAGAAGATTGCTAAGGCCTCTCTGGTAGAGCTCCCTCGATCATCTACTGCAGGATTCTTAGTATCCCAGCAAAGCTAACCTCATTTGTGAATTTCCATAGGTGGCTGATGGACTGAAGCAAATTTCAAAGTGGTAAGAGACCATCTTAAAAGACATTATTTCTTTGATTTGATTTTGATTTTCTTTATAAAAATAATAAATTTTATAACGCTTTATAATTTGTTTATATGATTAATATTGAATTGTGGACAAGAAAAGAGTTATCAGAGTATCCACTTTTATAGATACTGAAAAGGGAGCTCTGATAAATGATTGCATTTCCCAGCACCGTATGCCTAAAAATGTAAAGCCAGCATGGAATTAAAATCTTCTGCCTTTTCTTTCAATGTTCTTCCATAGGTCCATCCTAAAAAGAACGGCATGGAACTCACTTTTTTAAAGAAGCATCATTAAATCATAGACAATTTAATGGTGTTACATAAGAAAAAATGTATTCTATGGTGAAATACAGTTGGAAATAATTTGAAGTAAAATTAAGCTAGCTGCTTTACATCAAGACCTCATAAAACATTATTGTGTTACTATGAATTAACATATGAATATCTGAGGAAAACTGTGAATGTTTTCCAATTTAACCAGAAAAACTTTCATATCTAAGGTTTCATGTAGAATTCATGTTCTAAAGAACACACTTTAGAAGTGAGTTTCCCAGAGGATGTTTAAATTCCTTTCTTATGTGGTCACCAGGCCTTATAATTCTCTTAAATCCCTCCACATAGCTAAGCCCAAGACTTAAGATCACAACAGATAATTAATGTTTTCCTGCCTGGCTTACTTATTGATAAGACACAGTGGCCTTATAGTTGAGGTGAGAAGAAAGTTTTCTGGAGATTCATAGAAGAGGCACCTATAACTAGTTGGGGAAAGATGAGGAGATTAGTGAGCTGTGAAGATGGAGTAGGTTTTGGAGGAGAAGAGTGTCCAAGGCAGAGGTTATTTGAAGTACTCAGAGTGAGAGCAATCATAGCAAGGAGTAGAAAATGGTTCAAAAGAGCTCGGGCTGCAAATACAATTAGGAGAATGAGAAAAGAAACCTACTAGAAGTCAAGCAGTGTACTTAATGAGCCTCACTGTTAATCCTCACAGCAACTCTGCAGGGTAACTATATCATATCCTTTGTAGACAAAAACCTGAGATTTGTAGAGATTCATAACTTAGTCCATGGTTCTCCATGCAGGAAATGGCAGATTTGGCACTCACACTCTTGAAAGATCAAATATCTCCTAAAGGTGTAATTAGCTAAAGAGTGGCACAATGGCCATTGCCATCAGTGGAAATAAACTGAGGCAAGAAAAGTACTGAAGGGTTATTGAATTATTCTACCCAGGACACTGTCTCCCCTACCTGGGCACACAATAGCATGACTGAGGCTGGGAATTTGTTTTAGCTCCATGGCCAGAATCATATGAATGTGTCCTTTCTGCCTGGCTGTTTTCACTCTCTTAACTATGTTGCATAGTTTCTGATGTGGAAAGAGGAAAATAGTGAAGACAAGGGAGAAAGAAAGAAGACATTGTGTACATTAGTATTCAATAGAAGGTGGATTCTGGCCTCAGGTATGCCCATAACCAACCATATGCCTTTGGGCAAGGCTTTAATCTCCATGAATCTCAGTTCTTGTGTGAAGGTTATAGGAAATAAGACTAAATGCTTCTTGAGTTCCTCACAGAACTAGAGACTAGAGGTAGAGACTATTTCATATATATTTTATAGATAAGCACATATTTGACCTATGACTGGGCTTTTCCATAGTTCCATGGCTCCCTAACTTTTTCAGGTGTTTCAGTTTTATATGTACAGTGTTTATGTTTTAGCAGTATGTGTACATTGCACACTGCAAGACTGACCATCAGCCATTGAGGGATAACCGGTACCTAGATGACCTTCCCAATTTTACCAAACTTACTGGTTCAGCAAAATATATCAATTAACTGCTGTGCTTCCCATTGTCCGTTTATCAACTGAGTCCCTTCCATCAAGGTCTCCCTTGTTACACGCAGCAAACAAATATAAATATTTAACCACTGAACTGAGAAAAGCTCCAATCTTTGTAGGGCAATAGTAATTAAATCTCATGATGGAGTTATAGAAGGTGCCACTGAATATTGGCTTTTAAAGGAAGTTTAAAGGACATGAGATTTAACTACAAAGTAATTCAATTTAGTTCAAATCAAATCAATTATTTGTGAGGATAAAAAGTGAGAATACAGATGTGAACAAGACAGACATCCTTGCCCTTATGGAGCCTAAATATTGCTATGTTTTAAATGCTTATCACTCCTGGCCTTGCCAGGAGTGAGTGTTTTAAGTGTCATCTCCCCAAGGAAACAATATAGGAACCCAGAAGTCAGGTGAATTATGTGGGTAGAGAAGATGGAAAGGTTAAGAGTTCCTCTAAGAACAGCTTTGGGTAATAAAGTTTTGAATGCTTCATGTCATACAATAAGATGATACAGATCCAAAATATATAAATTTATTTGCACAGAGTTACTTTATTATTTTTTTTAACTGGCAAATGAAAAACAGTTTGGAGATTTCTCAAAAAATTATAAGTAAAACAACCATATGATCCAGCAATCCCACTACTGGGTATTATCCAAAAGAAATGAAATAAGTATGTTGAAGAGATATGAGACCTGACAATTAAGTTTATGAACTTGCCACCATGAGGTCAAGTTGGCAGCCCTGTAAAAACAACTCAGTAAGGGTTCATAACCTTGGTATGTCAGTGTCTCACAATAACGTTCATGTCAATGCGTGGAGGTATGTGGCTGAGTGGCATTCATTACTGTTGTTGTATGTTTTGTGTGCCATTGCAAAAATGTCCCAGCTTGAATTAGAGCAATGAACAAACATTAACTTCCTTGTTAAACTTGGCAAGAATGGAAGTGGAAATTAGGAATATGTTAGTCCAAGTTTATAAGTATAGTGCCATGAAGAAAACAGCAGTATAGAAATAGATTAAACACATTTCTGAGGGGAAAGAAAGCATCACTAATGAGGAAAGATTAAGGCAAAACCAGTAATGAGCAGAGTTGATGAAAACATTGCAAAACTCTGTCAAATTGTATGCCAGAATTGTCAGCTGACTGTGAGAAGCACAGCAGATCAAGTAAACATCAATAGAGAAAAAGAAAAATCTTAACTTAAAATCTTGGCCAATAACTCATGGCTCTTGCATCATAACAATGCACCAGCTAACATGGCACTGTTTATGAGGGAGTTTTTAGTCAGTAAACAAATAACTATATTGGAACACCCTCACTACTCACCTGATTTGGACCCCAGTGACTTTTTTCTTTACCCAAAGATAAAGGAAATATTGAAAGGAAGATATTTTGATTTACATAAAAGGACATCAAGGGTAATATATCAACAGCTCTGATGGCTCTTCCAGAAAAAGAGGTCCAAAATTTCTTTGAAGGATAGACTAGGCACTAGTGTCAATGGATAGCTTCCCAAGGAAAGTACTTCAAAGGTGACTATAGTTATATTCACCAATGAGGTATATAGCATTTTTGCTAGGATAAGTTCACAAACTTAATTGTTAGACCTCCCACATCTATACTTCCATATTCACTGCAGCATTCTTTAAGATATCCAAAGTATGGAGTCAACCTAGTATCTATCAACAGATGAAGGGACAAAGAAAATGTGGTTTATATACACAGACAACTTTTAGACATGAAATAAATAAATGGCCCATGAAAGATTTTTATTAACTTTCACATGCAATTAATCTCTCATCCATTATCTGGATGAAACTCTTGAAATGGTCAGATATTCCTTTTGTGCCAATAGATGTACTACTTCAGTAAGTGGCCAACAAGACTGAATTTAGATGGCAGAATCCATTAATTCTAGTGGAGAAATGCAATAAAGGAGAAATGTTACAAAAATTCTACCCAACATCTGAAGCAATTAACCTAATAGAAATGATGGTATTTATTGTTATATTTTATGGAAAGCTGGGGGGAAATGTTCCTATTTAGGTGCAATGTTGATCATTGATGTTCATGTCTAACAAGAAAGAAAATCACTTTTAAAAGGTTTCCTGAGTCAAAGTCTATCTTCATTTGGTTTTGACCATACACAGGGTGTACATAAAGTTCATGTGCAATTAAAATAGTTTAATGCAGTAAATTGTACACAAACTTTATGTCTGCCCTGTATGACTACAACCCTATACTGAAATCTCTCTTCTGTTTTTCTTCTTCTTCCTTTTCTCTTTCACTCTTCATCTTACTATTTAAGGTTTAGCAGAGCAACTGCTCTAGAGGAACCTCACTCTCCACTCTAAAAAAGATAAGAACCCAAGACTAAATATCAAAGGAAAACACATCATTACAAGAAAGGGGGCAGAAGGGCAGGTACATTCATTGGAACTGTAATGTCTCAGAAATACTACATGTTAGAAACTTGTAATCTTCATAAATTTTCTATAAGGGTCTATTTTCACATCCTCAGTTACACATTAGGAAACCGAGGCTCATCAAGGAATATGCTTACTATGAAAATTAAATTAGCAAGCAAGAAGAGTAGTTTCGAATGCAAATCTAGCTACAAAATCCATGTGATTGACACACTACTATCCTTCTTTCCTCACACTAACTGAAACACCAAAGGATAAGGAAGAATTTTAATTCATTGTATGATCATAAAACTGCATATGTTCATTGTAAAATTTATAAACACAGAAAAGCATGAGCCATAAGCAAAAAGATCCACAATGCCACCCACCTAGTAATATGCACTGTTACTATTTTGAGGCATGTTTTACTTTTTATAAATAGATAAAATTTTTTAATTAAAATTAAATAATGCTATTGTATAATATGCTTTTTGTGAGTCTTTTAATCTTATTAAATTTTGCACAATGTAATTTTAAACAATTGCACACTGTCCCATCAAATGAATAAACCACAATTAAGATGAACAATCTCCTATTATAGATACTTAATTTGATACGATTTTTATCACTATATTAAAAACTATGATGAACATTCCTATCAACAATTTTATGCATGTGGTTAATTTATAGGAATAAATTCCTAAAACCAATATTGCTGAATCAAAGCATATGAATTTCTACAAGTCTTTCATTATATTACCAAATTGCACTCCACAAATTTTTATAGCAATTTATACTTCCAGTAATATATTTTAGAATATATCTCTCGGGCGGCACCTGTGGCTCAGTCGGTAGGGCGCCGGCCCCATATACCGAGAATTGCGGGTTCAAGCCCAGCCCTGGCTGAACTGCAACCAAAAAAAAAAAAGCCAGGCGTTGTGGCGAGTGCCTGTAGTCCCAGCTACTCGGGAGGCTGAGGCAAGAGAATCGCTTAAGCCCAGGAGTTGAAGGTTGCTGTGAGCTGTGTGATGCCATGGCACTCTACTGAGGGCCATAAAGTGAGACTCTGTCTCTACAAAAAAAAAAAGAATATATCTCTCTTTGAAACTTTAACACCAGGAATTATTTTTTTCCCATTATCAGTTTTTAAACAGAAAATTATATATCATTTTGTTTAATGTTATATTTATTCAAATACTAATAAAATAGATTTTTATGGTGTTTTACTTTTTCACTTTTTTAATTCCATCATTTGTTTTTCTAATGATAGGCTTATTTTTGTTGAACTATAAAAGATCATTTTCTATGTAATTTGCTTCTGTGGTTTTTTGATCCGCAAAGCTTTCTAAATTTTTATTATGTAAAATATCAATGTTATGTACTCTGCCCTTTCCTCATTTGGTTTGTTGGGTTGTTTATCTATCCTGAGATCTGCCAACTGTTCATCCACACTATTTTCTAATTTTCTGTCACCTTTTAAATGTTTGAATCTTAAGTCCATCAGAAATAAATTTTGATTTACATGCATTGGGAAGTGAATATTAGCCCTTTGTCCTAAAGCCATGTTAGGAAATTGATTCTTTCTCCTAGATTTAAAATAGTGAAAATGGTCAATGGACTATATGCACCCTGAGCATGTACTCTGTGTCAGGATTGTTCTAAATACTTTTATGGAATAACATGTTCAAGTCTCACAACTCCTTGAGAAGGTAGGTAAATGCATTTTCATTTCCATTCTATAGATAATTAAACATGCACACACAGAGAGACTATGATAAAGTGATTAAGGCAAGGGACTCTGGAGTCAGCCTGCCTGTTCAAATTCCCATTCCAACACCTACTAGCTGTGTAAATTACTTGGGAACGTTACGGAACCTTACTGTGCCTCAATTTCCTCATCTGTAAAACAGTTGTAAGATCCCCTTTGTGGAGGGCTGTTATGAAATGAGTTAATACATGTGAAGTGTACAGAATAATGTCTCACCCAATAAGCACAAGAGAACAACTAGCTACTATTCGTGATTCTGTTCTATTTTGCTGGATGTCTACTGCTCTACAAATACCATTTTGATTTATGATATAGTAAGACATATTTTATATAAATATTTTTGGTGCAAGTGTCATTCCGCTGTGGCACTCCTTTAACATCCTTTCATCTTGTCACTTGTTTCTCTTCTAAGGATTTAGATAGGAAGTGTATGGAATTCAAACATTATTTCAGAGTCAGTTAATACCCCAATATTGACTTTTGCCACATAGGCAATATGTGAAGCTTCTTCAAATAACTCTCTTTGTATTTATTAAGTTTATTCGCTGATGAGTCATTTCTTACTCATTCATTCATTCATGCATTCATTGTGGTTGTTCGAGGAAGGACATTTTCTAAGGTACCATTGATTAAAAAAAAGAAAAGTTAAGAAAGAAATCCTGTGATCCAAAGCATAAACTACATACTGCTCAGTATGTATGTATGAAGCATGTACATAAAACTTCATCATTTTGCTTTAACTTAAGTCATACAAGTGGACTTTTATTCATCACCCTTTGGATATAAAGTCAAGGGCTTTACTTGAGTATGTATGTGTTACCTGAAGTCAAAGCCCCTTTTGCACAGCTCGTGTATTAATCCCAGTATTATCTTTTTTAATATGGAATGAAGAATTAAGATTCAAGTTAAATACGAATAGAAAATTATTCAAAATTTTATGACTTTTCCTCCTACCTTTTAATCGTGACCTGGTTCAGCAACCTATAATTATCAAATATTTTTCAAACATTCAATTATTAATTTTCATTAAATATGTTTTATTCACAATGACACATTATCTGATTTTGTAATTTTTAACACAATGACATACTTACAAAAATGAATCCACATGATAGAAGCAGGTTTGAAGAAAATTGAACTGACTTGTAGGCATCCACTCCACTGGTGGGGATAGGAACACTCAGACATACTGGCAAATAAGGTTGGGTCTCTTGTGTTCAGTGTGTCACAAAATCATATACAGGGTGAATGAGGGACACTGGTTAATCTGACACATAAGTTATGTGAAGTTTACTTAAGCGACCTTCATTTGGAACTAACTACTGTAATGAATATCTTATCGGTCCTCATTTTTTTCAATTGATTCTGTTGTGTTTTTGGTTTGACAATCACATCATCTGTATCTTTTTTCTGCCTTATTGCATTGGTTAAATCACAGGACACAAGGCTGAACATAAGTGATGTTAGCCTTTCCATGTCATCAGATTTTTTCTTATATAAGTGTGAGACTGTTTCTAACAAAACACAAACTCCATTAAATTTTCATAAATAAAATACTGACTTTCCTCAGCTTACTTTAAGCTATTTTATTTTGTATGTTGCTCACATTTTCTTTGTTTTTGCTTTTTATTTCCTGTACTATATTTACTTAAAAAAAATCTTCTAATCAATTGAAATGGATGAGCTAGTTTTAATTCTATTAATGATTATTATTCAGAAATAATGTTTGGATAATTATTTCTCTAGTCACATTTTAATAAAAATCTCTTAAATCCTTCCATATAGATTAAGGAACTTAGCATACTTTTATTTCTTCCATCCTTTCCTATCAATTCCAAATTATATAAATTATGTTTTTAAATGTATATAATTATTTTAATTTTTGCATTTTATATTGCATATTTTTTAAATAATTATTCTTGGGGCCGGGTGCAGTGGCTCACACCTATAATCCTAGCACTCTGGAAAACAAGGTGAGAGGATTACCTGAGCTCAGGAGTTGTAGACCAATCTGACCCAGAGTGAGACCCCACCTCCACTAAAAATAGAAAAATTAGGTGGGCATGGAGGTTGGTGCCTATAGTCCCAGCTACTTATGAGGCTGAGGCAGGAGGATCGCTTGAGCCAGGAGTTTGAGTTTGCTGTGAGCTGGGCTGACATCATGGCACTCTAGCCCAAAGTGTTTCAAAAAGAAAGAAAGGATTATTCTTAGAAATACTTTTTTTTGCTCTCAGCAATGTTTGTATTAACCATTTAATGTTAAATTCATATCTTACTGTTTGATTTTTCAAAGCCTATTATGTTGCATTACAATTTTTCCAGCCCTAATTATGCATTCTGATTAATCACCCAGCAACTGGAATCTTTGTTGAGGGATGTTTTTAATTGTATTTAGAATCATATATATCCTAAGCCCTTGTAAATATGAGGTCTTTCTGTTACTTATTAATATAAATCGCTAAGGACTGAATATAGCACTTTCACAACAATCTATTTTCCTTAAAACTCTGTAGATATTATTCTATTGTTTCCTTAATTTCTGTATTAAAAATAAAGTTGTAGTCCAACCTGAAAGTGCTTAACTTATAGCTATTTCCTCCTTGCCAGATGCTTAAAAAACTTTCTTATTCTTCTCATTCTTCTGATGCATAATCCAGTTCTGCTATTGCATTGTTAGTTTTCTTATTGCCTTATTTTTATCTCAGGAAGCTCTACTTCAGTTTTAACCTTATTATATTCAGTTCTTGTCCATTTGAATCTATCTGAGTCCAATAGTTTAGGTCCCTTGTTAGAAATTTAGAGAAAATATTCGAATGAAAGGAAATATGTGAAGAGTATGTATTAGAAAATTGAAATAAAAGGTATTTGCCTAGTTTTTTTTTTTTTTTTAAGAGACGGAGTCTCACTTTATGGCCCTCGGTAGAGTGCCGTGGCGTCACACGGCTCACAGCAACCTCCAATTCCTGGGCTTAAGCGATTCTTTTGCCTCAGCTTCCCGAGTAGCTGGGACTACAGGTGCCCGCCACAACGGTTGCAGTTTGGCCGGGGCCGGGTTTGAACCCGCCACTCTCGGTGTATGGGGCCGGCACCTTACCGACTGAGCCACAGGCGCCGCCCTGTATTTGCCTAGTTTTATATGGAGTCAAAACAACTGAATTCAAAGTGAACAACTCACAAATAGCTCATAACATAGCCGTACAATGGGATACTGTAAAGAAATGGGAGAGAAAGCGGACTATTGCTGCAAAGAACAGCAAGAATAATCTTCGCAGACATGATGGTGAATCAAGTTACACTAAAGTAAGTACTTCGTTATTTCATGTATACGTTGAAACACAGTTAAACTAGTCTGCAAGGATAACAGGCTGGGCGCTGTACCACAGTGGTTATGGCGCCAGCCATATGCACCAAGGCTGGCAGGTTCAAACCCAGCCCGGGCCAGCTAAACAACAATCAATGACAGCAGCAACAAGAAAATAGCCGAGCATTGTGGCGGGCGCCTGTAGTCCCAGCTCCTTGGGAGGCTGAGGCAAAAGAATCGCTTAAGCCCAGGAGTTGGAGGTTGCTGTGAGCTGAAATGCCACAGCACTCCACTGAGGGCGAGAGACTCCGTCTCAAAAAAAAAAAAAAAAAAAAAAAATGTGATGGCTTTCTTGAGGGATAAAGACTGAGAGGTGACAGGGAGGACCCTTGTATGTTTCTGGAGCTGTTCCTTAATCTTGGTCGTGATTATTTACTATGTTAAAAATATATATATGTGAAGCTGTAGTTTAGGATTTGTGGATTTCTCTGTTATATTTCAATGAGAATGTTTACCCCAAAAGTAAACAATAAATCCATTTAACTGATTTTAAAACATGTACACCCTACCAATTCTTTAATTAAATGCAAGCAAAAGTTAGTTCTCTTCAATTGTATTAAAAATACCAGAGTAAAATAATAAACAATAATAATAATAATATCTACATGTCTTGTCCCCAGGAATATCCACAGTTAAAGTCTATTTCCTTCACGAAGATTTCCACGGAAAAATATACCAAATCTTCTGTTGTCAACTCATTCACGATATGAATGCTGGATGCTGGATACTGACTGGGTCATTCTAAATCAGATTTAAAATCCCTGCTTTTACTCAAGCAGTAAAGTGACTCAACAAATAAGGGCTGGGCACTTCTATGCTTCTTTTGCAGAAGGCATGTTTGCCTGGACACCTGTCCTCAACCACTCTGGCCCCACGGAGTTCGTGTTCCGCGTGTTCACCACAGTCCCCGAATTCCAGGCCCTCCTCTTCCTGGTCTTCCTCCTCCTGTATTTGATGATCCTTTGCGGCAACACAGCCATCATCTGCGTGGTGTGCACACACAGCTCCCTCCACACCCCAATGTACTTCTTCCTGTCCAATCTCTCTTTCCTGGAAATCTGCTACACTTCTGTCGTGGTGCCCTTGATGCTTTCCAACATTCTGGGGGCCCAGAAGCCCATTCCGCTGGCTGGATGTGGGGCCCAAATGTTCTTCTTTGTCACCCTTGGCAGCACGGACTGTTTTCTCTTGGCGGTCATGGCCTACGACCGCTACGTGGCCATCTGCCACCCGCTGCACTACACCCTCCTCATGACCCGGAAGCTGTGCGTGCAGATGGTGGTCGGCGCCCTGGGCCTGGCGCTCTCCCTCTCTCTGCAGCTCACAGCCTTGATCTTCACGCTGCCCTTCTGCGGGCGCCGCCGCGAAATCAACCACTTCCTCTGCGACGTGCCTCCGCTCCTGCGCCTGGCCTGTGCTGACACCCGCGTGCACCAGGCGGTCCTCTACGTGGTGGGCGTCCTGGTGCTGACCGTCCCCTTCCTGCTTATCTGTGTCTCCTACGTGTTCATCGCCTCTGCCATCCTGCGCATGCGCTCCGCCGAGGGCCGCCGCCGGGCCTTCTCCACCTGCTCCTCGCACCTCACCGTGGTCTTGCTGCAGTACGGCTGCTGCAGCCTGGTCTACCTGCGCCCCCGCTCCAGCACCTCCGAGGATGAGGACCGCCAAATCGCCTTGGTCTACACTTTCGTCACCCCCTTACTCAACCCCTTGATTTACACCCTTAGGAACAAGGACGTCAAAGGTGCTCTGAGGAGTGCCATGGTCAGTAAAGCGCTCTCTGACGTCCACTGAAGGCTTAGGGAAACCCAGGCGTCCGTCTGTTGTGTCAATGAACTCTACACGACAAATGGAAGTCTTTACTTTCCCACGCTTTGTATATGATATTTCTTAGGGGGGACATTTGCCCCACGTCCATAATCTGCGCTCATTTTCCTGAAGTGTTTTAATAAGATTTGAAAGTTTGGACAGAACTTTCGATGACTTTTTAGCCTCGTCAGCCTCCTTTACTTTAAGGCTCTGCAGCTCTCAAGGGCAACTGCTCCTTCAGGAAGCTCAGACATGCGGTGAAGAAAGGCTGATGGCCTTAGACAAGCTGCCACCTGAAGAGAAAATGATGTGTATTGTCATATTATGTTAGTTTATTCTGCAAAAGGTGCCTTAAGTAAGGAGTGTTCAGAAGGACATACTTTACTCAAAGAAATAGCTTGTATTATTATTTTGGATGTCGGTATACGGCAAACCATAGCTTATTCAATGCATTGATTTCCTTCACGCCATACCTCACACTTGTTGTCTTCATTTTCTTTCATTCCTGCCAGGGAGAGGACAGGAATTTGCTTTCATTTACTAAGCACCTGCTATGTGCCAGCTGCGCTAGTGCGAGAACCAGAGCTGGTGGATGCCAGCGCTGCCTATATGAGGCCTTGGTGCTCTCACCTGCCTCACCACCTGCCGGGCCTTCATAATGACTGCTGCTCAGAGATCCGCTCAGCAGGTGGTGCTAAAGTTCCTCCCACCTCTCACAGTCCTGGTGCAGGGTGGCTGTTACATCTTCATGTACCTGTGTCCCAAGTCCACATAAATCCCCAAGTGGAATCCGCTCCTCTCTCTGGTATTCACAGCAAACACCAGAACAGTCAAACTTCTCATTTACATCCTGAAAAACGCAGAGGTGCAGAGGGCTCTAGGGACAATCCTTACCAGAATTACCTCTCCTAGAACAGCTAGGGGAGGATGCAACCCATCTGCAAAGGGTCCGATTTTAGTCAGCAGCTACAGGAAGACAGTAAAAGTATCTGCCAGTGGAAATTAAAACTGACCTAAGAAATTGGTATGAACTTTTTGGATGCCAGATGGCTTAAGTTTACCAAAAGCCTTGAAAATGTTCTCTTCTTTAATTTTAGAATTCTTATTCTAAAAAATATAACCTCAGAAAATTAATGGGGTCAAACAACATTGAAAATATGAGGCTATTCCTTACATTAACAGTATGAGAAATGATTAAAATCTAATTTCCAACAATATTAGCAACAGAAATATAACAGACTTAAAAATCACATCTAAAATAATATTTAATAATAAAAGACAGTGTTTTTATTATACTTGTAAGTGATAAAATAAAGATTCAAACCTGTATTTATTGTAGGATTCCAATTTTATGAAAATACACATGCCTAATGATCAATAGAAATACTCTAAAAAGTTAGCAATTGTTATCTGTGATTTGTACACTTATGAATAATCATTTTTATTTTCTTTACTTATGCATCGTCTATGTTTTCAAAAAGAAAACAATGTTCTTCTTACAGTCAGAAAAACAATAATTTCTAAAAGGAATCTGAGGTTCATATGGATTTATTTGGCACATAAACCTCACATCAGAAGAGAACATTTTTATTTTTTGGTTACTCCTTTTTCTCTTTAAAATTGCTTTTGATGCTTTTCATTTTTAAGCTGATTTCACGGGGATAAGGAGAAGAACTACAAAATGCAGCTTATTCGGGGAACAGTCATGGATTAACAATATACTAGCAATATTTTTTGTCTAAGCGCAGTAGTCCTCTGTTATCCCAGGGGAAGATGTTCCAAGACCCTCAGTAGATGCCTGAAACCAGGGATTGCACCAAACCCTACATTGTTTTTTTACTACACATACATCTTTATGGTAAATTTAATTTATAAATTAGTAACAGTAAGAAATTAACAAGACTACCTAATATAGGTAGTCCCCACGTTACGAACATCCAACTTATATACAACTCACACTTATGAACAGAGGCTATTACAGGTAAGAGGTAAATGTATCTATTCTGACTTACAAATTCAACTTAAGAATAAACCTTCAGAACCTATCTCATTCACAACCCAGGGACTGGCTGTAATAAAATAGAATAATTATAACAATATACTGGAATAAAAGTTATTTTAATGTGGTCTTTTTCTCTATTTTATTGTTCTTTACTCACCCTTCTCATGATGATGTAAGATGATAAAATGCCTACTGATGAGATGAGGTGAATGACAGAGGCATTGTGACAGAGTGTTCAGCCACCATTGACCTTCTGATGATATGGGAGAAGGAGAATCACCTGCTTTAGGTAATCCTGGATCACTGAGATGATGCTGATGCTTCGCTGTCAGGAGCAGATGATATTGATGACTAACAGGGGGTTCAAAGCGGTGGTGGGGGACTTCAAACGCTGAAGGAGAGACATTAAACCCCTGGTTAATAGGTTGCTTATCAACCTATCCAAACCTAGTTGGCACATAATGAATCAATTAATTGTACACATTCTCCTAGACACAGTCTGGAATATCAAAAAAGTGGAAGTTTGTGTTTTTCCATGCTTCCTTTCATTCCTTATATAATGTCACAAATCATACAGAAAATAAACTTAAGTAGAAAAGGGTAAAATGTTACTCTGTTGAAAAGGCCCTAAAGGTTTGATTAATCCTTTCAAAGTGTATTACTGGGTCCTCCAATTTACCTTCCTGTACATCTTCTAGGGGACTAGAATTAGCTCCTCTTTCTTCTGTTTTCTTTTATTGTATTTATTTTTTTATTGGGTACAGGTGATGTTTTGATATAGGCATTCAAGGTGAATTAATCCATCACCTCATGCATTTTACTGTTTCTTTGTATAAAGAATATTTTAGTTATTTCAAAGTACACCCTAACCTCGTTGTACTATCAAACATTTTTCATTCTAACTATCTATATTTTTGCACCCATTAACCACTTTATCACCCCCTCCCTGCTGCCCTTCCTAGCCTCTGGTAACCATCATTATATTCTCTGTCTCCATGAAATCAACTTTTTAAAATATTTAGCTCTGATATATGAGGTTTGATTTTCTGTGCTTGGTTTATTTCACTTAACATAATGTTCTATAGTTCCACCCATGTTGTTTCAAATGACAAGATATCATTCTTTTTACAGCTGAATAATATTCCATGGTATATATGTCCCACATTTTCTTTATCCATTTATCCATTGTTGGAAACTAGGTTGATTCCACTTCTTGGCTATTGTGAATAGTGCTCCAATAAACATGGGAGTGAAAATATCTTTTTTCAATATATCGAATTTCCTTCCTTTAGAGATATACTTAGCAAGGGGATTTCTGGGTCATATGGTAGTTCTATTTTCAGTTTTGTTAGAAACTTCTATACCAGTTTCCAATCTGGTTTCACTAATTTACATTTCCATTCAATAGTGTGCAAGCATTCACTCCCCTTATCCACATCCTTATCAGCATTCATTGCGGGTCTTTTTTAAAAAATTATTTTCTAGGGTTTTTTTCAATTTTAGGTTAATATGAGGGTACAAACAACCAGGTCACAATATTTGAATTTGTTAGGTAGTCTCTCATGTTCTGCACCCAGTAACTGAGCCATACGCGCCTACATTGTATCCATTAAGGGGGAGTACCCCAAACTCCCTTCCTCCACTGCTCTCCATTGCCCTTCCCCCCAACTTGAATTGAATTGAGTTTTACTACTACACAGGTGCGAATTAGATCATCTACTAGCTTCATATTAGTATTGAGCACGTTGGATGCTTACTTTTTCATTCTAGTGATACTTCACTAAGAAGAATGTGCTTCAACTCCATCCAAGTTAATACATAAGATTTAAAGTCACCATCTTGTTGCGGCTGCATAGTATTCTAAGATATACATGTACCACAGTTTGTTAACCCAATCCTGAGTTGATGGGCTTTTAGGTTGTTTCCACATCTTGGCGATTGTAAATTGAGCTGTGATAAACAATCTAATGTGAATGTCTTTATGATCAAATGATTTTTTTTTTTCTGAGTAGATGCCAAGTACTGGGGTTGAAGGAGCAAATGGAGGGTCTAATTTGATGATTCTCCATACTTACTTCTTTCCAAAGAAGCTGTATGAATTTGCAGTCCCACCAACAATGGAAAAGTGTTCCCCTCTCTCCACATCCACACCAGCATCTGCAGCTTTGGGACTTTTTCTCACTGGGGTTAGGTGATATCCCAAGGTGGTTTTGATTTGCAATTCTCTGATGATTAGGGATGATGAGGATTTGTCATGTGTTTGTTAGCCATTCATCTTTCTTCCTCGGAAAAGGTTCTGTTCATGTCTCTTGCCCAGTGATAGATGGAATTGTTTGCTCTTGTTTGTTGATTGATTTGAGTTCTCTATAGATCCCGGTTATCAAACCTTTGTCAGAGTCATAACATGCAAATATCTTTTCCCATTCTGAAAGTTGTCTATTTGCTTTGATTGTTGTGTCCTTAGCTGTGCAATTGCCTGTCTTCAAAAAAAAAAAAAAACAGCCATTATAACTGGGGTGAGATGATATCTCATTGTAGTTTTGATCTGCATCTCTCTAACGGCTAATGATGCTGAGCATTTTTTCATATACCTGTTGGCCATTTGTATGTCTTCTTTTGAGAAATGTCTATTCCTATGCCTTCCCATTTTTTTTAGTTTTCTCTTCAGATTGATGTGAGTATACAAACGTTTAGGTTACACTGTTTTCATTTCTAAGAAAGTTCAAGTTGTAGCTGAGCCCTTCACCCAGGGGGTGTGCCGAATACTCTTACCTTAGGTGAGAACTTGCCAATCACCCACCCTCCTCCTCCTTCGCTAGAATATACTTGTGTTTTTCTTTCATGTGGGGGTGTGGTTGTTTATACACTGGTTTCATATTAGTACTGAATACACTGGCTACTTGCTCTTCCGTTCTTGTGATACTTTACTAAGAAGAATGTGTTTCGACTCCACCCAGGTAAATACAAAAGATGTAAAGTCTTATGCCTTTGCTCATTTTTTATTTGGATTATTTTATTTATTCATGCCAAGTTGTTGGCACGTCTTACGTATTCTAGTTATTAATCCCTTGTCAGGCAGGTAGTTTGTAAATACCTTCTTCCCTTCTGTGTATTCTCTCTTCATTTGGTTGATTGTTTTCCTTGCTGTGCAGAGCTTTTTAGCTTGATGTGATCCCATTTGTCCAATCTTGTTTAGGTTGCCTGTGTTTAGGGGGGTTTTTACTCAAAATGTCCTTGCCCAGACCAGTGTCCTAAAGTGTTACCCAAAAGTCACCATACACGTGGAAAATGGGAAACGGTAGCTAAAAGTACCCTGATTTACAAAATATTCATTAATTTGTTATTTTACAAAATTCTTACAAAGTAATCTCTATATGTTGGTCACCTTTTTCTGCACACACACGAAGTCTTCTCTCCCACTCATGGAGAACACATCCTGACATATCTTTTACTGTAATTTTTTCCTATGTATGGTGACTTTCCCTGTATTTGCTTTATACATCTGGATACTCCAGTGTTCAATGCATATACATTGAGAATTTTTATGTCCTCTTGCTGACTTGACCCGTTTATTATTTTAAACTCAAATTCTGAGGAAAAAAAGTAGTTGAGAAATGAAGACGATGGGGAAAATATTAGAATTCTCCTACAAGAATTAAAGAATAATAAACCACGTAGAGATTTCACTGGTGCAGAGGACCCCACTCACTTCCAGGGTAAAGCAGGAGGAGGAAATGATGACACACAGTGCCAAAGGGCATGCTGTCATTTCTGGAACCAGGACAAGAGCATTAGGGAGAAGCCATTATGATCTAATCAGTCAGTCTCACTTCTGGCTGTTTCTGTGTATATTCACGGCCCTGTCTGCTGCTAGCAGTGAGTCATTCTTGTAAGTAAAATAAGAATTGATAGGTTTATATGCCAAGAACACTTTTCCAAATTCTACGAGTGGTGTTCCAAGAAATAAGAAGTTTTGGAAACAAGTAAGTTAAATATAAGCAAATAAGTCAAAAATTGGCATTTTGACCTGTGGTTCTGTGCAGTACCATCAATCTTCCTTAGGAAAACTCTATGTTTGATTATTCAAATATTACCTAATAACTTCACAATTTTTTATTTCAGATGTTTCTTAGTGGGAGCTCACAGACTATTGGAAAAATGGACACCAAACCAGTATAAATCAGCATTACTGTTTTTCTATACTAAAATACATACACCATTGGTATTTTTTTTTTTGATACAGTCTCATTTTGTCGCCCTTGGGAGAGTGCTGTAGCTTCATAGCTCAAAGCAACCTCAAACTCTTGGGCGCAAGCGATTCTCTTGTCTCAGCGTCCTGAGTAGTTGGGACTATAGGCGCCCACCTCAACGCCCGGCTATTTTTTAGAGATGGGGTCTCACACTTGCTCAAGCTGGTCTTGAACCTGTGAGCTGGGGCAATCCACTCGCCTCAGCCTCCCAGAGTTTTAGGATTACACATCATTGGTAATTATCTCAATCAGCTAAGAGAAGAATAACATATGCAAGAAAACTCTGGCACAAGGTACGCCAAATATCTACCTGGAGATAAATAAGTACTTCTGTATGTTCTCTGAGAAGGATTTATATTTCTTTCCATGACTAAGGAGCTCCTCTTAGGAACCTGGGTTCCAAACATCTAAATTTCATCAAACAGTTCCTGTAGTTATACGTGAGTTATACGTGAGTGCTTCTTACTGGCATGTTCTATCAAAGTTCCTTTTATTTTTGAGAAACTGCCACTTATCTGGACTTTCCTCGCTGCAGTGGCTGTGTATTTCATATTAGACTGTGTCTGAGGGATGGCAGCTTCACTGTGGATGCTATTATATCATAGACAGGAGAATCCCTGGCTCCCTTCTGTCTCCCAGCTTCTGCTTCCATGATCCCAACAGAGATTTAATATCCCAACCTCCACTTATCTGAGGAAAAAAATGATAATGCAGAGAAAGATTCCATTGACTCTGACATGATAGTAGAGCCAAATTCCACCTGAAGCAAAACAAAGATAGTAGTGAGCTTGATTTCTTTTTATTGGGATTTTAATTGAAGTGTAAGTAACATAAAATCAATGTACATCTTAACTGTTTCTGTTCAAGATATTTGAAAAATGGTATCCAATAATGAAATATATTCATGTCCCCAGAAATTCCCTGGGGGCCTCTTTCTAATCAATTCTCCCTCTTGCATCACCAACCTGTTTGGATTTCCACAACAAAGATGAGTTTTGCCTATTTAGGAATCCCATAGACATGAATTCATACAAGATGTGTTCTTTTCACTCTTACTTCTTCCACTCAACATCATGTTTCTGAGATTCATACAGGTTGTTGTGTGTTTCAGTTAATTCTTTTTATTACACTGTATGAATATATTAAAATTTGCTAATCCAGTTTCTTTATTCAGTATGAGTTTAGTTTTAATGTCTACTCTCTCCTTCTGTCTCTCTCTCTTTTTTTTTTTTTTTAGTGTTTAACCACCTAAACACTAAAAAGCCTGCTTATCACTGGAAAGTTTTTTTCTGACTGACTCCCATATTTCAGTTCCTCCCCATTCCTATCCCATGCTGTCTCAGAGCCTAAAACCTTTATGTCCCAACCAAGCCTTTCTATATACATTGTTATCTGGCCCATTGGTGAGTTTATTGGTATTTATCTCAATCAGTTAAGAGAAGAAGCTAGGACTATCGAGCTCCTAAATTCTACTCCCTAAAATGCTGACCTTATGAAAAAAGACAAGCTAATATTTATTGAGCTACTAACTATGTGCCAGAGACCAAGTTAAATGTTTTGCTAATATTATCTCCAGTTCACTGATACAGAAACAGGAGCTAAGGAGTTAAGTCACATGCCCAAGGTCATACACCCAGTAAGTGGCGAGCCCAGAATTCAAACTCAGTTCTGTCTCACTTCCTAGACTTTCTGCTCCATCAGCCTGCCTCCAGAGAGCACTGCACTAAGACCCATTTCATATGGGTTTGCATGTTGGGTCTGCCAAGTTATCATCAACTGATAAATTAACAAATCAGCCATCATTCCTGTGATCAGTTTATTCATTTGTACAATGAGTATCATTCCAGTTAATCTTTTTGGTGGCCTCCAGCTCTAGAATCTTGACTCTGTTCATAGAATCACTTTACATTGTATACTTTATGAGTGATTAAGAAGTATCTGGTAAGGAATTGGTGAATGCAAGTGTAAACACCTCATCCTGACATTAAAGCATAGTTATTTTCAAAAGAAGATAGACAAATGGTCAAATATTTGACATCACTAATCAGGGAAATACAAATTAAAACAGCAATGAGATACTGCCTTACCCCTATAAGAATGGCCATTTTTTAAAACTTTAAAAATATATATGTTGGCATGGATGGTAAAAAGAAACATTTATACCTTGTTGGTAGGACTGTAAATTAGTGCAAACTCTATGGGAAAAGGTTTAGAAATGCCCCCCAAAGAGCTAAAATTAGACCTATGATTCAATCCAGAAATCCCACTACTGGCCATCTACCCAAAAGAAAAAAATCATTATGCCAAAAAGACACCTGCACCTGAATGTTTATCACAGCACAGTTCACAATAGCAGAGATATGGAATCAACCTAAGAGTTCATCAATTCGTGAGTGGATAAAGAAAATATGGTATATATGACATGGAGCACTATCAGCCATAGAAAAGAATGAAATAATGTTTCTAGCAACTCAGATAGAACTGAAGAGCACTAACCTAAGTGAAGTATCTCAGGAATGGAAAAACAATCATCACATGTTCTCACTAATAAATGGGAGTGAGAGCTAAATGATGGGTACATCCAGTCATAAAGTGGGCAAACCATAAAGGACACTGAAACTAAGAAGGTGAGGGGAAGTGAGGGATTAAAAACTTACCTATCCGGTCCAATACACACTCCTCTGAAGTCAGGCATACTGAAAGCCCGGACCTCAGCATTCATCCATGTAACAAAAACACTTGTACCCTGTGATATTTTAAAGTAACATTTACAAATTTAAGTTAATAATAAATAAATGAAGGCCTGCCAAGATTATGCCCCAAGTTACCTTTAAGTTTATTTCATACTTCTCTTTATGAATTTAAACCTCAGCAATGCTGGTATTTTTAAAAAACACAGAACACATCATATGTAGTCCATTACTTGGCACTTGATCATACCATCACCTGCTTCAAAATCCCTCTCTGAGTCACTTACATAAAACCTACTTATTTTAAAGTGTAGCTCAAAGTCTCTAATCACTAGGGAAATTCAAATCAAAACCACAGTGAGATATCACCTAACTCCAATGAGAATGGCTCACATTAAAAATTCCCGAAATAACAGATGTTGGCATGAATGCAAAGTGAAAGGAATTCTATACACTGTTGATGGGACTGCAAACAAGTACAACCTCCATGGAAAATCATGTGGATATACCTGAAAGAACTTAAAGTAGACATACCATTTAATCCAACAATCCCACTGCTTGGTGTATACCTAAAGGAAAAGGGGTCATTTTATTTAGAGGATCTGTCCAGCTCTGTAAGAGGAGTGTTAAAGTCCTCTGTAATTATGGTATTATCGGATATCATATTGCTCAGACTGAGTAAGGTCTGTTTCAAGAATCTGGGAACATTTAAATTGGGTGCACAAATGTTTGAATTGAAACATCTTCTTGTGTTTTTCCTTTGACCAATATAAAGTGACCATCTTTGTCTTTTTTGACTTTAGTTGCTTTAAATCCACATGTATCTGAAAATAAGATTGCAACTCCACTTTTCTTCTGAATTCCATTTGCCTGAAAAATTGTCTTCCAACCCTTGACTCAGAGTTTTAATTTGTCTTTTGAAGCCAGGTGTGTTTCCTGCAGACAGCAAATGGATGGCTTGTGTTTTTTAATCCAGTCAGCCAATCTATGCCTCTTCAGTGGGGAATTCAAGCCTTTAACATTTATTGAGATAATTGATAAGCGTGGTGGTGTTCTATTCATCTTATTTTGTGGGAGTCCATTGCTTAGTTTTATCTTTTGCATCAGCGTGGAAGTTAGGTTCTGTCCTTTAATTTCTGAGTTCTTACTTTGGTGCTGATCCATTGTGATGGTCAGTGTGTAGAACAGGTTGAAGTATTTCCTGTAGAGCCGGTCTTGTGGCAAATTTCCTCAATGTTTGTATATCAGTAAATGATTTGATTTTTCTGACAATTTTAAAGCTTAGCTTAGTAGGGTATAGAATTCTGGGCTGGAAATTGTTCTATTTAAGTAGATTAAAGGTAGATAACCATTGTCTTCTCGCTTGAAAAGTTTCATTAGAGAAGTCTGCAGTCACTCTGATGGATTTGCCCCTGTAGGTCAACTGGTGCTTACTCCTGGCAGCTTGAAGAATCTTTTCTTTTGTCTTGACTTCGGACAGGTTCATCACAATGTTTCTTGGAGAAGCTCGGTTAGAGTTGAGGCGACCTGGGGTCTGATATCCCTCTGAAAGGAGTGTGTCAGAATCTTTGGTGATATTTATGGCTTCCATTCCCCTGGGGCATTCTTCTTCCTCTTCTGGGATTCCTATAACTTGTATGTTGGAACGCTTCATAAATTCCCATAATTCTATCAGTGAATGTTCTGCTTTCTCTTTCTTCTTTTCTGCCTCTTTAACTATCCAAGTTATCTCAAGAACTTTGTCCTCTACCTCCAAAATTCTTTCTTCTGCATGGTCTAACCTGTTGCTGATACTTTCTATTGCATCTTTACATTCCCTAATTGACTGCTTCAGTTCCTTCAGCTCTGCTATATCCTTTCTATATATCGTTCATCTCTATTTGATTCTATTTTTTTTATTTCCTTTTGGTTATTTTCCACTTTATCAGCAGTTTCCTTCATTGTTTCCATCATTTCCTTTATTGTTTTTATCATGCGTATTCTAAATTTCCTTTCTGTCAATTCTAACATTTCTTAATAGGTGGAATCCTCTGCAGTAGCTACCTCACCATCCCTTGGAGGGGTTGTTCTGGACTGGTTCTTCATGTTGCCAGGAGTTTTCTGCTGATTCTTCCTCATGAGTGATTTCTTTTGTCTGTTTCCTTGCCCTAATTTTCCTTTCACTTCCTCTTGCTCTTTAAGTTGCCATGCCTATGGACTAGGGTTTCAATGAATCCTTTTGGTACAGGACCAGGAGGATGAGAAGGTTGAAGATCAAGAAGGGATAAAAGAAACAAAAAAAAAAAAAAAGAAAGAAAGAAAGAAAATAAAAAAGAGAAAGGGGAGAGGGTGGGTAAGATGGAATATTGACAAAAAGAAGAGAGGCACAGAAAGAGGGAGACAGAGCAATATAGGTGTACAGTAGGGTACTTTGACCCAACCTTAAAAAAAAACCCAACCTCTTGGGGTGCTGGGTTGGGTGGTTCCCCTGAGGTCAGCAGCTCTTTGTTAGCCTGTTTGGACACAGTACCCCACCTCCACCAAGTAGAGAGGAAAGACAAAAATGCTATAAGTCAAACCAAAACAAGCAAACAGAACACTTTACAGGATAAAATTGGGGGAAAAAACAAATAATAGGAGTAGAAACACTAGCAAAAATGAAATTCTAATTATTGAAAAAGGCAACAATGGGAAATTATATTAAACTAGAAAAATGGAGAAAGAAAAGAAAGGAAAACAAAGAAAAATCTGTAGGGAAAAGGTTGAAATTAAAAGACAAAACAACAACAACAACAACAGCAAAAGAAAAAACCAAAACAAAGCAGTATATATATCTTTAAAAAAAAAAAGGCAGTATATATATCTTGCTGAATATTGTTTGGGCAACAGGTGATCTTCTGGGGTATGAGATGTTAATCACAATGCTGATACAACTGGAGGCTTCTGCTGATTTCTCAAGCCCCGCTGGGTGAAGACCCTAAATCTCTCCTCAGCCCTCTTAAAAGACACTTTAAACTTCTAAACTTGGCTAAGCAGAAGCTTTCCCAGGAAAGCGCTTGTCACCGAGATCACTGCTGAAGTGGCTATCCACTTAACCAGTGTGCCAAAATTGGTCTCACTCTGCCTCTGAGGGCTAAGGCTGTAAGGCGGCTCAGTCCCTGCCTTTAGGCTGCTCAATCACTAGATTACTAGCTTCTGCCCAATCCTTGCTCTGTAACCCTGAGGGCGGAGCTTGCCAGGGAAGTTCTCTGACAATGGCATGTGAGAGTGACAGCCCATGGCCGAACACTATTAGCTCCTTCCGTTTCAGTGGCTCAGTCTGGGGCTCTAGACAATGCCCAAAGATTTCCACACTCCTGTCCAAACTCTCCTCAAGGCAGTACAACTGAGTGCCAAGTCCCAAAACACCAAAACAGCTCACAAGTAAGGCCTTTCCAGTTTGCCGTCTCACCGCTGCTGTACTTACAGATGCTGGTGGGATTAGACCGAATGAACACACACAACCACTTGCCAGTTTTCCACTGCTTTTGTCCTCCTGTTGGGGTCCAGAAGTCTCTCACTGACTCCCTGTGTCCTCAAAGGGATGATTATAGGCAGAACCCACCAGCCAGAGATGCCTGGAGTCTTGTCTCCCCAGACTCACCATGCCCATTTGCAAGGAAGCTGTTACTTGGCTGCCATCTTGCTCCCCACCCACCTCAAGTAAATTTTTAAATGAGACAAAAATAGGTAGAATAGGTTGACAATATTATAATAAAATTTATTATAAGCTGTAAGGTATAGGGGCCAGAAATGAAAAAATTTTTAAAGGAACAAACAAACAAATAGAGCTATCCATGAAAATTTAGTGTTTGATAAAAGTAACAGTTTCTACCCATGGGAAAAGGATGAATTATTCAGTAAATTACATTGAATCCCAACTATATTTATGATCATAACACAAATGCATAGCCATAAAATTTCTAGAAGAAATGAAAGATGGGGCTGTTATCATCCCAGGATGATGGTGATCATTCTGTGAATGATACCTACTGAATATTCACAAAGAAAAAGATTAAGAGCTCTAACTACATCAAACTAATTATGAGAAAGACATAATTTTTAAAAACACCTAAATAATAAAAAACAAGAGAAAATATAAGTGTATATAAGCAACAAAGGATTAATATCCATAATAAACAATTATTTACAAATAATATAAAACACAAACTATATGTTTTATGAAATAATATAGTCAAAGGATAAGAACAGATAATCCACAGAAAATAAAATATATACTCCTAAACTCACCAATAACTAAATAAATTGGAATTTTTTTTAGCTCATCAGACTGTAAAAGTTAAACTGGTCATATTTTAATAGATAAAAATATGGGGAACTTGGTTATATTTAGAATAGATAAAAATGTAGAGAACCGAAGGCTACCAACTATTGGAATTGTAAATTTGATAAAGTATTTTTGGAGGCCAGTTTGGAAAAATCTATTTAAAATTTAACATTCTTTAAAGTAAAAAAAAAAAAGAATAAAATTTAACATTCCTGACCTTTGACCCAGCAATATTACTTTTACTACCTACTCTACAGAAATATTTGTAGAAGTTCATAAAGATATATAGAACCATTTGAATTCTCCATTATTTGTCACTGGGAAATTTAGAAGCAAATTAACAGTCCTTTAATACAAGAATAATTAAAGATGTTTATCTATTGGTATCATATTAGTATTGATAACTATATGTCCACATGAGAGAAAAACACAATTAAATTCGAATGGGGAGGGAGAGAAGGGAAGGAAAAATGGAGGGAGGGACAGGGATTGGTAAATTCTCACCTAATGGGCACAATGTAAGTGTATATAGCACATCCCCTGGGTGAAGGGTTCAGCTACAACTTGGACTTTACCTAATAAATGCAAACGATGTAACCAAATTATTTATACCCTCACATTAATCTGAAATTTTTTAAAAAGAATAATTAAAGAAATTATTGCACATTATGCAGCCATTAAAAAATCAGGTAGATATATATGTACTCCTGTACATATATACCTGTAGAAAGTTATCCTCAGTGGCACACAGGAGGCAAGGAGGTTCACAAATGTAGTGAGCAGTAAGCATACTGTATCATAGCATGGAGGAATTTTCACTTATCACTGACATTGCTAGCATTGTAGATGTATAGTGATAATAAAAGGTAGAATAGTTTTTAGTCAATTTTATTACTGTTTTAAGTTCTCCAGGACAATGTATCCCCCTCCTGCCTGCACTGGGAATATTCTGCTCCCCCCATCCCTACCAAATCTTGGTAAGTGCCATTACTGCTCACCAAGGCCAGGAAGGTGCGCTGGACTTTCCAGATATCTTTGACTCTGTTTCTCACCAGGTGATGCTGCAAAATGTTACCTCTTAAAAATAATAGCTCCAGCTGAACTTCTGCCTTCCAAATTTTGCTTAGGTTTTTCTTCTGGCTAACTCTATTCCTAGAAACACACACACACACACACACACACACACAGAGTATTCTGAGGACAAAAGTTCCTAACTTCAGCCATGTTGATATGACACAACCCAGCACAGCTAGAGATGGACCTTTTCATCCCTATCTATAGGCTTTGGCAAGCACAATCCAGTGTATGCAGAATCCATCAGATGCCTCACACAAATTGGCTGGAACCAAAGGATTCATTTTTAAGCTGTTTTAAAAATGCAACCACAGAATAAGGATCATAGAATTGACTGTCCTCCCACACACTCCCTTTGCTACTTAAAGTAATAGAATAATGTACACTAGCTAAGGTGTCAACTGGGGGAAAGCATCTTGTGCGTGGGATACCATCCTCCTGGATAATATCCACCAGAACTTCACAGCCAGCCAGAGAAGTGAATAACTGTGACTACTTTTACTAATATTCTTTTTAAAAAAAAATATGGGATTGAGTACAAGTGGTGTTTTATATGTGGATAAACTGTATCATGCTGAAGTCAGGGCTTTCATGTATCCATCACCAGAATAATGTATATTGTAGTCAATAGGTAGATTCTTATCAGTTGCCCCATCACTTTTCCCCCTTCTTAGCTCTTCATGACCATGCATATCCTTCATTGAGCTCTCATTTATAAGTCAGAACATGTGGTATCTGTTTTTCCATTCTTGAGATACTTTCCTTGGGATAATGGTTTCCAGTTTCATGTACATTCCTGCAACAGATATTTCATTCTTTTTTGGCTAGGTAGTACTCCATGGTATTCTCTCTCTCTCTCTCTCTCTCTCTCTCTCTATCTGTCTATCTATCTGTATATATATAGATACATTCTCTCTCTATATATATATCTCACATTTTCTTACCCACTCATCAGTTCATGGATACTGAGGTTGACTTCATATTTTTGCTGGTGTGAATTGTACTCTGATAACATTCACCTGCAGGTCTTTTTGATATAATAACTTCTTTTCCTTTGAGTAGATACCCAGTAGTGGGATTACTGGACACGCACACACACACACACACACACACACACATACACACACATACACACACACACATTTTCTTAACCACTCATCAGTTCATGGACCCTTAGGTTGGCTTCATATTTTTGCTATTGTGAATTGTACTCTGATAACATTCACGTGCAGGTCTTTTTGATACAATGACTTATTTTCCTTTGGGTAGATACCCAGTAGTGAAATTACTGGATTGAATGGTAGGTCTGTTGTTCTTTGAGGAATCTCCACATGCTTTCCATAGCAGTTGTGCAAGTTTATAGTCCTGCCCAGAGCATGTAAAAGTCCCTTTTCACTGTAACCACATCAACATCTATATTTTTTAACTTTTTAATGATTGCAATTCTGTCAGGGATAAGGTGGCCCATATAGCTATGACCTGCTGATTTTTGAGAAAGCATACAAAAACATACACTTGGGGGAAAATGCCCTTCTCAAAAAATGGTGCTGAGAAAAGTGCATAGCCACATGCAGAAATGAAACAGAATCTCTATCTCTGACCACATACAAAAATTAACTCAAGATGAATTAAAACATAAATGTAAATAAATTCTATAAGAGGGTATAGAAAAACTCTTTTGGACATTGGCCTAAGCAAAGAATTTATGAGTAAGACCCCAAAAGCAAATAAAACAACAAAAAATAAGTAAATGGGACATAATTAAACTATAATAAAAAGTTTCTACATAGCAAAGAAAATAATCAGTAGAGTAAATAGACAACCTTACAGAATGGGAGAAAATATTTGCAAGCTTCACATCTCACAGAGGGCTAATATCCAAAATCTACAAATAACTCAAACAGACCAGCAAGAAAAAAAAAAATGACCCGATCAAAAACTAGGCAAAAGCAGAAGATGCGGGGGGAGGAGTAACAGAGCAGAGTAAATTTCACTGGGGCGGAAACAAGATGGCTGACTGAAGCCAGCTTTCCATAGAGGCTTCCGTCCAGAAGAAGAGTTAAAAGACAGAAATTTAGCAAGTAACCTGGTGGATTTGAGCTGCACCAAGAGAGAAGTTAGAAGAACACACATCAGCCCTGCTGAGGTGAGCTGCGACCATAAGGATACAAACAAAAGGTACAAAATCCATCAGCAAGCAGACGGGAGTCCCCTCCCCCATGAGAAAGGCTCAGAGTATCACACAAACAAATCAGCAGGTTCAAAGGTCCTCCCACTACACTCCATGGGAGAGACCCTCTAAAAACTGGACCTACCTCCACTACTAGGGTGCCATGGCATTCTCATGCCAGGCATAAAACTATATAAAACTGTATATATTCTCTACCTGCAACTCTGACCTCCCAGCATTCCCCTCCACTCTCACTCTAAGGTCTGGAGGCCTGTCCCCCAGGAGTCCAGATTCTTGGGTGATATCTCGAGGGGTGTGGACAGGCCCTAAACTGCAGCTGGTCAGTGCTGACTCTGGGACATGGGAGTGAAGAGAGGACGGTCAGCTGAAAGGGAAACACACTGGAGCGGCAGTGCCCCAAGGCACAGAGCAGCAGTTGTCTTTTAGCAACAATAAGGCTCACTCCCGGATTTTCTGAAGTCACACCTCCTGTCTCCCTGGGCAACCAATTCAAGTGGCAACCACCACGGAACAGATCTGGGACAGAAACGCAAGCCCTGTGAGTAAAGGGTTTGCCTGAGGCAGTACCAGCCTGGGTGGAGCGTGGGGACTAGAAATGCACACACAGAGCCAGGAAGTTCCCAGGGCAGAACTGACCCAGAGAACCGCTTTACTGAGCCTAAGATGCACCCGGCCCTCAGGGGATCATCAGCCTATAGACAAAGAAAGACAGGAGGCTAGAACTGACAGGTAACCGAATACAAACCTGCAGGAGCAAAGACAGGGCCTGAGGCGCAGGCTTTGGGAACTCAAAACAGCTTCTCTTCTGCAGGGGAATTTAGCAGGGATAGAAACAAATTCCCTCAAAGTTGTTCTGTTCGGTTCTGTCAGTAACATCAATCAGGGGCAGAGCTGGAACTGAGTGAACACTCCCCAGCCTCCATCAAGAGCCCAAGGTTGTCGGGCCTCACCTCCCCCTGCTAGATAGAGGCAGAGCACAGTGCTTGGCTGAGCAGAAATAGATTTCCTTGTGATTCAGGCAGGTGTAAACCCCTGGAATATCTGTTTACTAGAGGGAACTGGATCACAGCCCTGTGGGGCTATCAGAGACTGGGTGTGACAGAGGTGCAAGGTGGGGAAGGAGCCATCAACCTTCCCAGACTAATCTATTTGCTGGGTGGGTCCTCCTGACTTCACGGAGCAATGGAGCAAGTCATATCTGAGTTGTCGCCAGAACCCTGTGATCCAGCTGCCAGAGAACTTTTAAACTCTCCCACCTGAGACAGGTGCTGACTGAGACAATTAACTTGGATCTTTTGAACTGAGCCAATCACCCAAGGACTATTCAAGTGCTGTTCTGGGTGTGTGGTTGTAGGAAGGTTTGATTTTCATTTTTCCAATTGTTGCCCATGGGGGGCAGAGTGACTTAATTGCTGGTGTTTCTCCACAGCTGAAACTTCAACCCAGAGTAACTGGTTCACTAGGGTCAAACAGAAACCAGCTGAAAACAAGACAGACCACTTAGCCCCACCACACCAAACAGGTACCCAGTTTCTCAGGCCATAGCATGGTATGGGTCCTCAACAAAGCTCCAGGGGAAAAATCAAATGGTGTAAAATAATCATGGGGTGGAATCAGCGAAAAAACTGGTAAAAAGAATAACCAGAATAGATCGACCCCCCCGCCCAAGAAAAGATATGGCAGATGTAACTGAAGATCCCATTCATAAACAGCTGGCTGAGATGTCAGAAATCGAATTCAGAATTTGGTTTGAAAACAAGATTAATAGAATGAAGGAAAATTTGGAATTAGAAATTCAAGGAGCAATTCAAAACTTGGAATTAGAAATTTGAGGAGACATTCAAAGGTTGTCTCAAGTATTTAACAAATTTAAAGACAAAACCACGAAAGACTTTGATGCACTGAAGCAAGAATTTGCAGCCCTCAAAGATCTGAAAAATACAGTAGAATCCCTCAGTAACAGAGTGGAGCAAGCAGAAGAAAGGATTTCTGACATCGAAGACAAAGCCTTTGAACGCTCCCAAACTCTCAAAGAGGAAGAGAAATGGAGAGCAAAAATGGATCATTCTCTCAGAGAGCTCTGGGATAATTCGAAGAAGGCTAATATAAGCCTCATTGGAAACCCTGAAAGTGATGAAATGGCCTCGCAAGGCACAGAGGCCCTTCTCCATGAAATTATGAAAGAGAACTTTCCAGACATGCCAAGAGATTCTGAAATTCAGATAGCAGACAGTTTCAGAACACCAGCAAGACTCAATCTGAATAAGACATCTTTCAGGTGTATCACAATTAACGTCACTAAAGTTAATATGAAGGAGAAAATTCTGAAAGCAGGCAGACGTAAGAAATCCATGACCTACAAAGGGAAGAATATTAGAATGACTTCAGATCTCTCTGCTGAAACTTTTCAAGCCAGAAGAGGGTGGTCATCAACTTTTAATCTACTAAAACAAATTAACTTTCAACCCTGGAACCTGTATCCAGCTAAACTGAGTTTCATTTATGATGGAGAAATTAAATACTTCAATGACATTCATATGTTGAAGAAATTTGCCATAACCAAACCAGTTCTTCAGGATATTCTCAGACCTATCCTCCATAATGACCAGTCCAATCCTCAACCACAAAAGTAAACTCACTCAGAAAATTTTGATCACACTCCAACTTCCACAGTGGCAAAAGGATTAAAAATGTCCACTGGACTTTCAAAAACTCGATACCCAAAATTTTACCAGATTTATCAATATTCTCCATTAATGTGAACAGCTTAAACTGTCCTCTAAAGAGGCACAGGTTAGCTGACTGGATACAAAAACTCAGGCCAGATATTTGCTGCATACAAGAGTCACATCTTACCTTAAAAGATAAATATAGACTCAGGGTGAAAGGACAGTCATCCATATTTCAGGCAAACGATAATCAGAAAAAAGCAGGTGTTGCAGTTCTATTTGCAGACACAATAGGCTTTAAACCAACAAAAGTAAGGAAAGATAAGAATGGTCACTTCATATTTGTTAAGTGTAATACTCAATATGATGAGATTTCAATTATTAATATTTATGCGCCCAACCAGAATGCACCTCAATTTATAAGAGAAACTCTAATAGACATGAGCAACTTGATTTCCTCCAGCTCCATAATAGTCAGAGATTTCAACACTCCTTTGGCAGTGTTGGATAGATCCTCCAAGAAGAAGCTGAGCAAAGAAATTTTAGATTTAAACCTAACCATCAAACATTTGGATTTAGCAGACATCTACAGAACATTTCATCCCAACAAAACTAAATACACATACTTCTCATCAGCCCACAGAACATACTCCAAAATCGATCACACCTTAGGTCACAAGTCTAATCTTAGTAAATTTAAAGGAATAGCAATTATTCCTTGATCTTCTCAGACCACCATGTAATAAAAGTTGAACTCAGTAACAACAGGAATCTGCATACTCATACAAAAACACGGAAGTTAAATAACCTTATGGTGAATGATACCTGGGATTGAGGTATGAGATCTCAGAGATGAGATTAAGAAGGAAATTGCCAAATTTTTGGAACAAAACAACAATGAAGACATGAATTATCAGAATCCCTGGGATACCGCAAAGGCAGTCCCAAGAGGGAAATTTATAGCACTGCAAGTCTTCCTCAAGAGAACGGAAAGAGAGGAAGTTAACAACTTAATGGGACATCTCAAGCAACTGGAATAGGAAGAATATTCCAACCCCAAACCCAGTAGAAGAAAATAAATAACTAAAATTAGAGCAAAATTAAATGAAATTAAAAACAAAAGAATTATACAACAGATCAATAAATCAAAAAGTTGGTTTTTTGAAAAGGTCAATAAAATTGATAAACCTTTGGCTAACCTAACCAGGAAAAAAAGAGTAAAATTTCTAATCTCATCAATCACAAACGACAAAGATGAAAAAACAACAGACTCCTCAGAAATTAAAACAATCATCAATGATTATTATCAGAAACTTTATTCTCAGAAATATGAAAATCTTAAGGAAATTGAACAATACTTGGAAATCACCTTCCAAGACTTAGCCAGAATCAAGTGGAAATGTTGAACAGGCCCATATCAAGTTCTGAAATAGCATCAACCATACAAAATCTACCTAAAAAGAAAAGCTTGGGACCAGATGACTTCACGTCAGAATTCTACCAAACCTTTAAAGAGGAATTAGTACCTATATTACTCAACCTGTTCCAAAAGGTAGAAAAAGAAGGAAGACTACCCAACACGTTCTATGAAGCAAACATCACCCTGATCCCCAAACCAGGAAAAGACCCAACAAAAAAAGAAAACAATAGACCGATATCACTAATGAATATAGATGCAAAAATATTCAACAAGATCCTAACAAACAGAATCCAGCAACACATCAAACAAATTATACATCATGACCAAGTTGGTTTTATCCCAGGGTCTCAAGGCTGGTTCAATATACATAAATCTATAAGTATAATTCAGCACACAAACAAATTAAAAAACAAAGACCACATGATTCTCTCAATTGATGCAGAAAGAGCTTTTGATAATATCCAGCATCCCTTCATGATCAGAACACTTAATAAAATTGGTATAGAAGGGACATGTCTTAAACAGATAGAGGCCATCTACAGCAAACCCACAGCCAATATCGTATTGAATGGAGTTAAATTAAAATCATCTCCACTCAGATCAGGAACCAGACAAGTTTGCCCATTGTCACCGCAAATGGAAAAATATGCCATGTTCATGGCTGGGAAGAATCAACATTGTTAAAATGTCCACACTACCCAAAGCAATATACAATTTTAATACAATCCCTATTAAAGCTCTACTGTCATACTTTAAAGATCTTGAAAAAATAATACTTCATTATATATGGAATCATAAAAACCTCGAATAGCCAAGACATTACTCAAAAATAAAAACAAAGCAGGAGGAATCACACTACCAGACCTCAGACTATACTACAAATCGATAGTGATCAAAACAGCATGGTACTGGAACAAAAACAGAGAAGTAGATGTCTGGAACAGAATAGAGAACCAAGAGATGAATCCAGCTACTTACTGTTATTTGACCTTTGACAAGCCAATTAAAAACATTCAGTGGGGAAAAGATTCCCTATTTAACAAATGGTGCTGGTTGAACTGGCTGGCAACCTGTAGAAGACTGAAACTGGACCTACATCTTTCACCATTAACTAAGATAGACTCTCACTGGATTAAAGATTTAAACTTAAGACATGAAACTATAAAAATACTAGAAGAGAGTGCAGGGAAAACCCTTGAAGAATTCGGTCTGGGCGAGTATTTTATGAGGAGGACCCCCCGGGCAATTGAAGCAACTTCAAAAATACACTACTGGGACCTAATCAAACTAAAAAGCTTCTGCACAGCCAAGAACACAGTAAGTAAAGCAAGCAAACAGCCCTCAGAATGGGAGAAGATATTTGCAGGTTATGTTTCCAACAAAGGTTTAATAACCAGGATTCACAAAGAACTCAAACATATAAGCAAGAAAAGAACAAGTGATCCCATCACAGGCTGGGCAAGGGACTTGAAGAGAAACTTCTCTGAAGAAGACAGGAGCACAGCCTACAGACATATGAAAAAATGCTCATCATCTTTAATCATCAGAGAAATGCAAATCAAAACTACTTTGAGATACCATCTAACTCCAGTAAGATTAGCCCATATCACAATTTCCCACAACCAGAGATTTTGGCATGCATGTGGAGAAAAGGGAACACTTCTACATTGCTGGTGGGAATACAAATTAATACATTCCTTTTGGAAAGATGTTTGAAGAACACTTAGAGATCTAAAAATAGATCTGCCATTCAATCCTAGAATTTCTCTACTAGTCATATACCCAGAAGACCAAAAATCACATTATAACAAAGGTATTTGTACCAGAATGTTTATTGCAGCCCAATTCATAATTGCTAAGTCATGGAAAAAGCCCAAGTGCCCATCGATCCACAAATGGATTAATAAATTGTGGTATATGTACATCATGGAATATTATGCCGCCTTAAAGAAAGATGGAGACTTTACCTCTTTCATGTTTACATGGATGGAGCTGGAACATATTCTTCTTAGTAAAGTATCTGAAGAATGGAAGAAAAAGTATCCAATGTACTCAGCCCTACTATGAAACTAATTTATGGCTTTCACATGAAAGCTATAACACAGTTACAACCTAAGAATAGGGGGAAGGGGGAAAGGGAGGGGAGGGAGGGGGATTGGTGGGATTACACCTGCGGTGCGTCTACAAGTGTATGTGTGAAACTTAGTAAATGTAGAATGTAAATGTCTTAACACAATAACTAAGAAAATGCCAGGAATGCTATGTTAAATGTGTCAAATGGTCATAAAACCAGTGTATGGTGCCCCATGATTGCATTAATGTACACAGCTATGATTTAATAATAAAAAAAAAAACTAGGCAAAAGTAATGAAAAGACTCTTCTCAAAAGAAGGTAGTCAAATAGCCAAAAACATATGGAAAAAAATGCTTAACATCACTATTTATCAGGGAAATATTCTGCTAGCATTCTTGCCTAGTATTCCAGTAGATAAGACTGGCCACCATCTTAAAAGGGCTTATAATCATACAATCTTAACAGTGATGATATTACCCCCAGGGGGCCAAAAATTCATTCTTAGGAAGTGAAAAGCATAGATATTGTAATGGTTTGTGTTTTCACAAAACTCAACACTATTTGACAAAAATCTCATTTCATATTATTTAATTGTATAGAGGTGAAGAGGATAAAGGATAAAAGATCTCTAAGATCTTCTGAAGGGAGTACCTGGGCCATGAGGAATGAGACAATGAGGAACATAAAGTTGAGAAATACTGCTCTAGGCTGACTGAGCTTGTACTTCTCAGAGTATTTTCATTCTCACTCGTGGAAAATAGCCACCATTCCATACTATAGAATCTGTAAATAATGAGAGGGCGTTAGTAGATCTGAATGACACAAAAAAGTAGACTATACACAAAACTTATAGTGTCTCTTTCTTTCTAAGAATGCCAACCATCTCCCAAACTCTGCTCTTTCCAAGTTCTCTGACCCTGAGCCTAAGTGCCAACCTTCCCACTTAAGATTTCTCCCACTTCTGGACTAAAAAAAAAAAAAAACTTAGCCACACGGTAGAACATGACTCCTGGCTTCCTGTGTAGCTGTAAATGGGCCAGATAATGCAATCTGGAAGTTCAGGAGAATCAAGACCCTCTGGGAGGATGAACCTTGACTGATGGGAAACAGATGAGAAGGAAGAAAGCATATAAATGTACCTTCCTTTCCCCTGCATGGGCTGCTCCCTGATATGATTGCTCCTTCCAGAGTAGTTCTATATGTTGAGTGAACATATCTGATGAGCAATCTTCCCTGGCTCTTTTGTGTTTGTGGTGAACAACGACTTGCAGTAACGCATATCATTGCATTTGTTTGCATTTATCTTAGCCTCAGTTCCCTCTATCCCCCCTGAAGTTTTGTTTTCCAGTAAAATGCTGAGACTTAAATTCTTGCCTCAGGCTCTGTTTTCTAGAAAACCCATGCTAAGGCAATAACAGAAGAAGGAATTCATAAATATCCCTCATGGACAAGTTGCAGAAACAAGGGTTCTGATTCCACCCACATTTCCTTTCTAGCTGTGGCTAAGTAGATGAATAGATGATAGATATGGATACATAAATAAACAGATAATAATCTGCCTTCTCTTTCTTCCTTTTATTAATTTTTATCCTTTTATTAATTTTTAATTGATACATTGTATTTGTATGTTTACAGGGTGCAAGTTGATGTTTTGATGCATATCTGTATCATATAATGATCCAGTCAAGGTAGTTAATGTATCCATCACATCATGCATTTATCATTCCTTTGTGGTTAAAACATTCAAAACCTTCTCTGCTAGCTATTTTATATTATATATGATTTTTACTGTTAGCCATAGTCACCTGACTGTGCAACAGAACACCAGAATTTATTCCTCCAAACTGATAGTAACTTTGTACCTGTTGACAACTCTCCCCTCATTCTCCCCTACTCCTTTGGCTTCCCAGGCTCTGGTAACCACTGTTCTGCTCTGTGCTTTTATGATAGCAACTATTTTTATTTTTTTAGATTCTACCTATAAACAAGGTAGTATTTGTCTTTCTGTGTCTGGCTATTTCACTTAATATAATGTCCTCTGGGTTTATCCATGTTATTAAAAAGAACAAGATTTAAAACTTACTAAATGCAGAATACAAGTGTCTACATACAATAACTAAAAAAATGCCATGAAGGCCATGTTGAACAGTTTGATGAGAATATTTCAGATTGGATATGAAACCAGCACATTGTACCCCTATATTGCACTAAGGTACACAGCTATGATTTAACAATAATAAATAGATAAATAAATAAATACAAAGATTTCATTCTTTTTTATGGCTCTGTAATATTCCATTATATATTTATATACATACATTATATATATATCATACATATACCTATGTACCAATAGATAGATAAATATACACACACACCCACATTTTCTTTATCCATTCATTCATTTTGTACCCTCGGGTTGGTTTTATACCTTGGCTGTTATATATAGTGATGCAATAAACTTAAGAAGGCGATATCGCTTCAACATATGAATGTCATTTCCATTGGGTATATACTCAGTAGTGGGATTGCTGGATGAAGTGATATCTTGTGGTTTTGGTTTGCATTTCCCTAATGATAAGTGATGTTGACCATTTTTTTCATTTCATTGACATATATTTCATTTTATGTCTTCTTTTGTGAAATGTCCATTCAAGCCTTTTGCCCATGTTTTAATCGAGTTGTTTGTGGGGCCTTTTCTATCTTTGCCATTGAGTTGTTTAAGTTCTTTATACACATATTCTAAATATTAACCCCTTGAATTTATAAATATTTCTCTCATTCTCTAAATTCTCCCTTCTCCCCACTTCACTTTATTAATAGTTTCTTTTGATGTGTAAAGGCTGTTTAGTTTGATGTAATCCCATTTATCTATATTTGCTTTTGCTGCCTGAGCATCTGAAGTCTCATTTTAAAAATCTTTGCTCAGGGCAGCTCCTGTGGCTCAGTGAGTAGGGCACCGGCCCCATATGCCGAGGGTGGCGGGTTCAAACCCAGCCCTGGCCAAACTGCAACAAAAAAATAGCCGGGCGTTGAGGCGGGCACCTGTAGTCCCAGCTGCTCTGGAGGCCGAGGCAAGAGAATTGCGTAAGCCCAGGAGCTGGAGGTTGCTGTGAGCCATGTGACGCCACGGCACTCTACCCAAGGGTGGTACAGTGAGACGCTGTCTCTACAAAAAAAAAAAAAAAAAATCTTTGCTCAGCTCAATGTCATGAAGCATTTCCTCTAAGTTTTTTTCTAGTAGTTTCATAGTTTCAGGTTTTACATTTAAGGCTTCAATATGTTTTGAGTTGACTTTTGTTTATGGTGAGAGGGGTCTAGTCTCATTCTTCTCCATGTGGATATCTAATTTTCCCAGCACAATTTACTGAAGAGACTGTCCTTCCACAAAAGTATGTTCTCAGAACCTTTGTGAAAAATGAATTGACTCTAAATGCATGGATTTATTTCTGGGTACTCTATTACATTCCATTGGTTTGTTTGTTCTTATGCAGGAGCCGTGCTGTTTTAATTACTATAGCTTTGCAGTACATGTTTGCAGTGCTAGGATGGTGGTAGGATGTCTGCAGCTTTGTTCTTTTTGCTTAATATTGCTTTGGTTATTCAGGGTCTTTTGTGGATACATAGTGTTTTAGGACTGTTTTTCCCATTTCTGTGAAGAATGTAATTAGTATTATGATAGGTATTACATCAAATGTGTAGATTGCTTTGGTTAGCATGATCATGTAAACAATGTCAATTCTTCCAATCCATGAACATGGAATATCTTTCCTTTCTTTTTTTTCTTTTTTTTTTTGTATATCCTCTTCAACTTCTTTCATCAAAGTTTTTATAGTTTGCAGTGTAGAGCTCTTTCACCTCCATGATTAAATTTATTTCTAGGTATCTTTTTATAGCTATTATAAATGGAATAGTTTTCTTGATTTCTTTTTTCAGATAGAATAATTTACCTTCCCTTTTTTTATTACTTCATTGCCATAAATACTTATTATTGAATAAATATTATGAAAACAGTTAATTACTGTTAATTACTAAGTGTTAATTACTAAGTGTTCTCCTCTATGATGCAATAGGGAAGAACAAAAGGAACTCAAGATGCTTACCACCACACTGGGAGCATAAGACCCATTCAGCAAACAATCTTCTTGCTAGTAAGAGTGATAACCAGTTAACTTGCAGATAGCAAATCACAAATGGGAAGAGCACCTGCACACAAAACAAGGGGAAAAAACAGAGCTGCCCATCTATTCCCCACTTGCCTCATCAAGATTTGAATGTGAAAATTACTGTTTGTCATGAAGAAAACACCTCAGGGAAAATTTCCCAATGGGCTTAGAAGAAGCTAAATGTCCCATATGAGCCCAGCACCATGATTCTATTAACTCTGATGCTTGGAGGAAGAAGCCACCTCTGAAAAATACATATATGATCTGCTGTCAGTCTTCACCTGCTCCCCTGCTAAGTACAAGGAAAGCCACTGGACCTAGATACCAGTAACTTCTTGAAATTTTCCTCACATTCAGAGGTGAGCCTTTTAAGAATTTAGCACTGGCCTTGACAAGCTAGGCAGCCATCTCAGGGACTCAGGACACTATGTGTGGACTTCTGCCAGTTCTTTGCTCCATTTTAGTTTTGCCGTGGAATCTCCCTTCTGCATGTGTTTCTTCTCCAATTTATAAGCCAAGCACCCCCAGGGACAAAGAGACAGTAGAGCTTCTGCCCTCATTTCCACTGCTCTTCAATTTGGAGGAAGCCCAGAGGTGGAGATTTATTGTTTTCTAAACTTTTTATAGGAAAAAAATACCTTTTGGGAGACAAGTGATTTTGGAGATAAGTAGAAGAGATGACAGGAAGACAGTATCAGGAAAGTAGAAATACAGGGACCAGTGCTTCTTCACTTGCAAGCTGATAGTCTTTCCATTAACCCATATGGAAAATCAAACTAGGTCCAATCTCCCTTCCCTGCTCCTAGGTGACACCTTGGGAAATAATAGCATTTGTTTGTTTGTTTGCTTGTTTGTTTGTTTTTGTTTTTTGGTTACGGTTGTCATTGTTGTTTAGCAGGCCCAGGCCAGACTTGAATTTGCCAGCCTTGGTGTACGTGGCTGACACCCTACTCACCAAGCTACAGGTGCCAAACAGGTCACTTGTTTAAAAAAAAAAGTTTTACTTTGGTACTGAGCACTCATTTCCATATATTAAAAAGCCAAGCCCAATTTAAAACTTCAGATTCACACCTAATTCAAAGCACTTGTCCTCCCTATGGAGCTCAGGTCCTATGTGCAGGTTGGGGTGGACAGCGGGAAAGCAAGGTATCCATCCCTCCCTTGTTCTTTAACCTTCCTCCCCCATCACACTGTTGTTGTCATTGTCATCTTCATCATTGTCTTTCTTTATTTTTTGGTTTTATAAGGTCAGGGAAGAAGAATGGGAATGGGAAAAGAAGGCCAAAAGCTCAACTGATAGAGTATCGGCAGTTGGAGCCTGACATGTGGCAGGAACTCTTTCTCATGAGACCATTTTGGAATCTGTCAGAGGCCCGCTGCTAGGGACTGCTCCACTATGCAGATCCCTGACACAGGCGATGAATTTTCTCCCTGATCTCTTTAAGAAGTCCCTTTTATAAGGGATTGCTACAGTATTCTCTACCCCAGCAGGCTGGAGTCCCAACCAGGTAGCTTGAGCCCAACAACCCCCTCCAGTATCCACCTGGCCAATAGGAAATCCATATATTCACAGTTTGCCATGGGTAAGAATGCAGGATTACCCATTAATCATTATCTTTTCTTCCTACCTCTGCCATAATGGCCTGATCCACTGAGCTCCCCATGTTTGGAAGTAAGAAGCAAGACTTTGGGTTTATATGTGTACCTTAAACCTCCTCAGTTCACCTCACATCTAGCCACAAATGAAATAAAATTCTGGGGGTGGCGCCTGTGGCTCAGCGAGCAGGGTGCCGGCCCCATATGCCGAGGGTGGCGGGTTCAAACCTAGCCCCGGCCAAACTGCAACAACAAAAAAAAAATAGCCGGGCGTTGTGGCGGGCGCCTGTAGTCCCAGCTACTTGGGAGGCTGAGGCAGAAGAATCGCCTAAGCCCAGGAACTGGAGGTTGCTGTGAGCTGTGTGAGGCCACGGCACTCTACCGAGGGCAATAAAGTGAAACTCTGTCTCTACAAAAAAAAAAAAAAAAAGAAATAAAATTCTGGCCACTCCTTCTCATACTCATTCTCCAAGATCAGCTTTTCTGGAGTACTCCCCTAGCTTTAGTGGGAAGGAGTATTCGCACTATGGTATATTCCCATAAGAATTCCTAACCATCAGTTCTTTTTGCTTTCTCAAATTCTTCACTTTAATTACTCTTTAAATTTCAATATTCTTAGATAAGAATGAAGGCGAACATTTGGGAAAGGTCTTGAGACCAGTTTGTTCATTTTTAAGTAATTCCTACAGGGGTATCTAGCTTCTTTGGAACATTAGGGTACATCTCAGTTTGGGGGATTTAAACCACATTTAGATCTAACTGGAAAACTCACATTCAGAGCCTTCTTGTTCCTTATTAAGTAGCCCGTCTACCTAATGAGAAGGAAGGCTGGTACAGTAGCTTACACTTGTAATCCAAGCACTTTGGGAAATCGAGGCAAGAGGATTGCTTGAGGTTAGAGTTCATAGGCAGCCTAGGCAACAAAGCAAAATCCCATCCTTACAAAAAGAATTTTTTTAATTAGCCAAATATGGTGGCACCAGCCCATAGTCCTAGCTATTTGGGAAGCTGGAACAGGAGGATGGCTTGAGCCCAGAAGTTTGAGGTTGCAGTGAGCTATGACTGTGCCACTACACATTGGCCTGAGTGAAACAGAGAAGATGTGTCTCTAAAAATAACTAGTATTAATAATTTGAAGGAACTTCATTACCCTTCAGCCTACAGCAAATGTCCCACTGCAATGCCATATTGAGTTTTCTATGGGGACATAAAGACCTTGTGCTCCTTTCTTCAGATCAGCAGAAATATGCATGGAGGGAACCAAACCACCGTCTCTGAATTCATCCTCCTGGGACTCTCCAACCAGGCTGAGCAGCAGAAACTCATCTTTGTGCTTTTCCTGTGTATGTACCTAGTCACAGTGGTTGGGAATGGGCTCATCATCCTGGCCATCAGCGTGGATATGTACCTTCACACTCCCATGTATCTCTTCCTTGCCAACCTATCTTTTGCTGATATTTCCTCCATTTCCAACTCAGTCCCCCAAATGCTGATGAATATTCAGATGAAGAGTCAATCCATTTCCTATGGGAGCTGTATAGCACAGATGTACTTTTCTATCGTGTTTGTTGTCATTGACAATCTCCTCCTGGGAGCCATGGCCTATGACCGCTTTGTGGCCATCTGCCACCCTCTGAACTACACAACCATCATGCGGCCCAGACTCTGCATTTTGCTCACAGTCATCCCGTGGTTCCTCAGTAATCTTATTGCTCTGACACACACCCTTCTGCTCATTCGACTGCTCTTCTGTGACAGTAACACCCTCCCACATTTCTTCTGCGATTTGTCCCCTCTGCTGAAACTGTCCTGCTCAGACACAACCATCAATGAGCTTGTGTTATTTGTGGTGGGCTTGTCAGTTATCACCTTCCCCTTTGCCCTCATCTTATTCTCCTATGTCTGCATCATCAGAGCTGTCCTGAAAATTTCATCCACAGAGGGGAAGAGGAAAGCCTTCTCCACCTGTGGGTCTCACCTGACGGTTGTATTGCTCTTCTATGGCACCATAATAGGGGTTTACTTTTTCCCCTGGTCTACTCACCCAGAGGACACAGATAAGATTGGTGCAGTACTGTTTACTGTCGTGACACCCATGATGAACCCCTTCATCTACACCCTGAGGAACAAGGATATGAAAGGTGCCCTGACAAAGCTCATCAATAGAAAAAGTTCTTCCCTGTAATGCCCTATATAGGGCATCTACATAACTAGATAGAAAACTCAGCCCAGAGTTTGTAGCATAGATGGGATGGTTCAGCTTTTGATGAAGTTTAAAGTATTTGCCTTTTATTCCAAGAGAGGTTGAGGTTTTTGCATCTCAAGTCTTGGAAACAAGACCTGAAACACCACAGTAAGTCACAACAATAACACACATCCTTAGAGAGTAGATTGGTGATTAGTAGAGGCCAGAAAGTGTAGGGAGAGGGAAAGTTGAAGAGAGGTTGGCTAATGGGTACAAAATACAGTTAAATAGAAGAAGTAAGATCTATTGTTTGGTAAATCAGTGGGGTTACTATAGTAAACAATAATCTATTGTACATTTCAAAATAGCTAAAAGAGAATAATTCTATTGTCCCGAGCATAGAGAAAAAATAAATGTTTGAGATGATGGATGTCCCAGTTACCCTAATTTGACCATTACACATTATATGAATGTATCAAAATATGACATGTACCCTAAAATATATACATCTACTGTGTATCAGTAAAAGATAAAATAAAAATAATTAATTATAAAATAACATCCATCTTAATTACACTCTATATTAATACCAACTTTGGTGCAAATTGTTCATAATTTGGACAAAAACAGGTGCACGTAGTACTTATAGGCTAGCTTCTGCAGCTTTGAAGACAGTCATTTATAATCCTTTATTCAACCTACATTTCTTTACAGGAGCATTTCTCAAAGTTCATTTTGCCAAGGTGCAATTCAGTGAGATGTTTGTAATTGTAAAAGTGACGATTCCAATATTCAAATATCTTGAGGGAACTCTGAGTTAAGTGAAGCAAAATGTATGTATTAACTAGATAACTTGGAGCTTTCAATATAGTGTAAATCTCTAAGAGGGTGATACGTTATCCAGAATTTCTAAAAAAACATATTCAATCATAAAGAACCTGATCCATCACAGAGAAGTTCCTGAGGCTAGTGTTGTACAGAATATATTTTGGGAAATAAGACTCCAGGCGACTTCATTTATTTCAATGGAAAACCACAGAGCACGTGTTTACAACGCATCAGTTCTAGTCCTGACCTTGTCCCCAGACAGCTAGATCATGTCAGCTCAACTTCTTGAGCCCATTTTCTAATCCATAAATGATGCCATTGGTTTAGACCAGACTCTTCCAACTGAGGGTGCACATCATAGTTACCTGGGGGAACTTTTCAAAATTTCACACCCTCAGACCCTGCATTGCCTTCTCTCTCTGACCAGCTGCAGTGCCCTTGGGTCCAGATTGGCAATCAAAAGAGCCATTAAATACACTCAAAAACAATTGCCACACAGTATGCATGGTGGCAGTACGGTGGAGGTATCATGTCTACTGAGCATGCTGTTCCACGTCCCAGTCATTCCATACTTACAATGTGCATGGTCAATAGAAAGCTCTGAAGAGACGGGGGCCACCTCAGTTAGAGAAACTTCTGCTCTGGGACTTCTTAGGCATTGTGCTTTGCTCATTGTATTGCCCCCTCAGGGATATGTGCCTCGTACCCATTTTCTGGTCCAGCTTCACCCCAGCAAACAAAGGTTAGTTATCAATTATGGAGATTAGTCACAAGGGGGATGTGACTTTGGTTCAAACACTCAATATTCCCCCAGATCGAAAAGAAAAGCTACAAACCAGGTTTTACTGCTTTCCCTTTGAACCCAACACTGGATTTACTAACCCAGCCTCTCTAGTGAAGGAATCACACACTCAGAGTTTGAAAACACCCATCTGGTAACCGTGATGTGCTAAAGAATCACTGAACCACTTGAGTTCTGAGTTTCACTCCAGCTCTGAGATTTTCATGAATCTAGATGCCCTCTTGTTGACAAAATCTTCCAGACATTTTCCTTTAAAATACTCTGTAACTACCTAGAAGAGTGTTTTTTCCTGTCCAAATACTTTTTTTAATTATTTCCAGTTTTGTAGCAAATTATTACCAGTTATTATATCCAATTTCTCTGATCATTGTACTCTAGTGTAGAAAAAAGATCTGGTTCTAAATCTTGGCTTTTCCGCACATTGTGATCCCCTTGTGTGATCTAAGGGAAGTTATTGAAGCATTGAAACTCATCTTCCAGAAATGGAGAGCAAAAATGGATCATTCTCTCAAAGAGCTCTGGGATAATTTGAAGAAGGCTAATATACGCCTCATTGGAATCCCTGAAAGTGATGAAGTGGCCTCCCAAGGTAGAGGCCCTTCTCCATGAAATTATGAAAGAGAATTTCCCAGATATGCCAAGAGATCCCGAAATTCAGATAGCAGACAGTTTCAGAACCCCAACAAGACTCAATCTGAATAAGACATCCCTCAGGTATATCATAATTAACTTCACTAAAGTTAATATGAAGGAGAAAATTCTGAAAGCAGCCAGATGTAAGAAATCTATTACCTACAAAAGGAAGAATATTAAAATGACTGCAGATCTCTCTGCTGAAACTTTTCAAGCCAGAAGAGGGTGGTCATCAACTTTTAATCTCCTAAAGCAAAATAACTTTCAACCCCGGATCTTGTATCCAGCTAAACTGAGTTTCATTTATGATGGAGAAATTAAATACTTCAATGACATTCATATGTTGAAGAAATTTGCCGTAACCAAACCAGTTCTTCAGGATATTCTCAGACCTATCCTCCATAATGACCAGCCCAATCCTCAACCACAAAAGTAAACTCACTCAGAAAATTTTGATCACACTCCAACTTCCACAGTGGCAAAAGGATTAGAAATGTCCACTGGACTTTCAAAAAACTCGATACCCAAAATTTTACCAGACTTATCAATATTCTCCATTAATGTGAATGGCTTAAACTGTCCTCTAAAGAGGCACAGGTTAGCTGACTGGATACAAAAACTCAGGCCAGATATTTGCTGCATACAAGAGTCACTTCTTACCTTAAAAGATAAATATAGATTCAGGGTGAAAGTATGGTCATCCATATTTCAGGCAAACGATAATCAGAAAAAAGCAGGTGTTGCAGTTCTATTTGCAGACACAATAGGCTTTAAACCAACAAAAGTAAGGAAGGATAAAAATGGTCACTTCATATTTGTTAAGTGTAATACTCAATATGATGAGATTTCAATTATTAATATTTATGCACCCAACCAGAATGCACCTCAATTTATAAGAGAAACTCTAACAGACATGAGCAACTTGATTTCCTCAGCTCCATAATAGTCAGAGATTTCAACACTCCTTTGGCAGTGTTGGATAGATCCTCCATGAATCTGAGCAAAGAAATTTTAGATTTACAACTAACCATCCAACATTTGGATTTAACAGACATCTACAGAACATTTCATCCCAACAAAACTAAATACACATACTTCTCATCAGCCCACGGATCATACTCCAAAATCGATCACACCTTAGGTCACAAGTCTAATCTCAGTAAATTTAAAGGGATAGAAATTATTCCTTGAATCTTCTCAGACCACCATGGAATAAAAGTTGAACTCAGTAACAACAGGAATCTGCATACTCATACTAAAACATGGAACTTAAATAGCCTTATGCTGAATGATACCTGGGTCAGAGATGAGATTAAGAAGAAAATTGCCAAAATTTTGGAACAAAATGACAATGAAGACACAAATTATCAGAGCCTCTGGGATACCACAAAGGCAATCCCAAGAGGGAAATTTATAGCACTGCAAGCCTTCCTCAAGAGAACGGAAAGATAGGAAGTTAACAATTTAATGGGACATCTCAAGCAACTGGAAAAGGGAGAACATTACAACCCCAAACACAGAAGAAGAAAAGATATAACCAAAATTAGAGCAGAATTAAATGAAATTGAAAACAAAAGAATTATACAACAGATCAATAAATCAAAAAGTTGGTTTTTTGAAAAGGTCAATAAAATAGATAAACCTTTGGCTAACCTAACCAGGAAAAAAAGAGTAAAATCTCCAATCTCATCAATCTCATCAATCAGAAATGACAAAGATGAAAAAACAACAGACTCCTCAGAAATTCAAAAAATCCTTAATGAATATTACAAGAAACTTTATTCTCAGAAATATGAAAATCTGAGGGAAATTGACCAACACTTGAAAGCACGTCACCTTCCAAGACTTAGCCAGAATCAAGTGGAAATGTTGAACAGGCCAATATCAAGTTCTGAAATAGGATCAACCATACAAAATCTCCCTAAAAATAAAAGCCCGGGACCAGATGGCTTCACATCAGAATTCTACCAAACCTTTAAAGAGGAATTAGTACCTATATTACTCAACCTGCTCCAAAAGGTAAAAAAGAAGGAAGACTACCCAACACGTTCTATGAAGCAAACATCACCCTGATCCCCAAACCAGGAAAAGACCCAAAAAGAAAAGAAAATTATAGACAGATATCACTAATGAATATAGATGCAAAAATATTCAACAAGATCCTAACAAACAGAATCCAGCAACACATAAAAAAAATTATACATCATGACCAAGTTGGTTTTATCCCAGGGTCTCAAGGCTGGTTCAATATACATAAATCTATAAATATAATTCAGCACATAAACAAATTAAAAACCAAAGACCATATGATTCTCTCAATTGATGCAGAAAAAGCTTTTGATAATATCCAGCTTCCCTTCATGATCAGAACACTTAAGAAAATTGGTATAGAAGGGACATTTCTTAAACTGATAGAGGCCATCTACAGCAAACCCACAGCCAATATGGTATTGAATGGAGTTAAATTGAAATTATTTCCACTCAGATCAGGAACCAGTCAAGGCTGCCCATTGTCTCCACTGCTCTTTAACATTGTAATGGAAGTTTCAGCCACCACAATTAGGGAAGAAAAGGTGATCAAGGGTCAGAAGAAATCAAACTTTCACTCTTCGCAGATGATATGATTGTATATCTGGAATACACCAGGGATTCTACTACAAAACTCTTAGATGTGATCAAGGAATACAGCAGTGTCTCAGGTTACAAAATCAACATTCATAAATCGGTAGCCTTTATATATACCAACAATAGTCAAGCTGAAAAAAACAGTTAAGGACGCTATTCCATTCACAGTAGTGCCAAAGAGGATGAAATATTTGGGAGTTTATCTAACAAAGGATGTGAAAGAGCTCTATACAGGGAACTATGAAACTCTAAAAATACCTAAATGTCCACCCTGTTCTATCCATAGCTCCAACAGGGACCATCACAGATTCTCCTTTCATTATTCTACACGGAACAATAGAAAGTCTTAGATTTGTAATCAAGAGCCTTGGAGGCTGGCCCAACTCTGCAGCTAACTCCCTGTGTGTCAAGCCATGTTACTAATCTCAGTTTCGTTTTTGTAACATAGCAGTTGTTCTAATACAAACAAAGAAGGTTTTATAACAGCATGTGTTAGAAAAAAAAAGTACACAAAATAGAATATGCAAAAAGAGATGCCAGAGGACAAAGTATTAAGTGGTTGTAGAAGATTATATTTCCCCAAAATAGCCACAACATTTTTCATTTCACATGCTCTTGAAGAACTCTGTCACTTCCCCCATCAAAAGGTAGAATCTATTTACACAGACAGAGCTGGAACATATTCTTCTTAGCAAAGTATCTCAGGAATGGAAGAAAAAGTATCCTATGTACTCAGCTCTGCTATGAAGCTAAATTATAGCTTTCACATGAAGGCTATAACCCAACTATAGCACAAGACTATGGGGAAAGGGCCAAGGAAGGGGAAGGGAGGCAGGAGGTTTTGGTAGAGGGAGGGTTATGGGTGGGACCACATCTACGGTGCATCTTAGAATGGGTACAGGCGAAACTTACTAAATGCAGAATACAAACGCCTACATACAGTAACTAAGAAAATGCCTGGGTAGAGGGAAGGGGATTGGTGGGATTACACCAGCGGTGCATCTTACAAGGGTATATGTGAAACTTGGTAAACGGTCTGTGAAGCTAGTGAATGATGTCCCATGATCATATCAATGTACACAGCTATGATTTAATAAAAAAAAAAAAAAGAAAAAAAGAGAAAATGCCATGAAGGCTACGTTGAACAGTTTGAAGAGAATATTTCAGATTGTATTTGAAACCCGCACATTGTACCCCTCGATTGCACTAATGTACACAGCTATGATTTAACAATAAAAAAAAAAAGGTAGAGTCTATATCCTTCCCCTTTGAACCTGGTCTTGGGGACTGCTTTGCTAATAGATCCTCCAAAAGTTATGTTGCATGATTTCTGAGACTGTCTTAGAAGACCCAATACAGCTTTGTTATGGACAGAAGGTTTGGGTCCTCCCCACCACAAACACACACACTCATACATTGAAATTGTAAGCCCCAACGTGCTGGTGTAGGAGGTGGGGCCTTCGCAACATTGGTAGGTCATGAGGGTGGAGACTTCGTGAATTATTATGGACTTGATATGAGTCCTCAGGGAACTATTTCTGCCACTTGAGGACATAACCAGAAATTGGCAGCCTACACCCCACGAGGCCCACTTTGGAATCTGACCATACCAGCTAACACCCTGATCTCAGACTTCCAGCCTCCAGAACTGTGACAAATAAAGGTTTGTTGTTTAAGCCACGCAATAAACCAATAAATAGTGATCTGTTATAGCATCCCAGACAGACATCCCTCGCCCAAACTAGGACGAGGTTTTACCTGGTTTTGGTTCTCTCTCTCTCTCTCTCCGTGCACCTTGGGAGCTCTGTGTTGCAATGGAAGAAGTCCCCATACCCTTAAGCCACTATGCTGAGATCACATAGAATTAGAAAGAGGTGTCCAAGGAGACCCAGCTGCTCCAGCTACAAGTCTTTGCGTCTCAGCCAGTCACTCAACATGTGAGTGAGTGAGCGTGCAGCCTTACTACAACCCTTACTGCCAACATGTGATATTACAAGTGAAACTACCTAGCTGAGCACAGTCAAGTCCTTAAACGTGAGACACAATCATCAGCTAATTGTTACTGTTTTAAACACTTACAATTTGGAGTGGTTTGTAACACAGCAATATATAACCAGAATAAAGCTTTTGTTTGGGTCCTGGGATACAGGGATTCATGTTCCATCCTGTCTTGCCTCACATTTCACAATGACTTTTATTATAGGGGGAGGGAGGAAAGCTTCCTTTTTTTAATTTTAAATAAAATAAACTGCCTTGCCTATTAAACCATCATGCTTATCACAGTAAACTAGAATCTCCCCAGTTACATAACCATCAATTAAGTGAATTCAAAACTAATTCTCTCTCCCCCACCCCCATATCCTTGTTACATCTAGTTTCAGCCCATATCTGAGAGGATAAGAACCACCAGGATCATGCCAGGCCATTTGGCTTAAATTGATCCCCATTCTTGCAGGCCCCCCCTCTTACTTCTGGCTTGAGGGTTCCTCCGGAGTCTGGGAAGGAATGACTCCATCTGCAATGAGTAATGGAAGGTTGATTTACCCAAAAATAGACTCGTATGCAAATTGGGAATTTGCCTGAGAAAGTAACAATGGAAGAGGGTTAGGATACACAAGAAAACAAATGAGAAAATAAAGAGTCACAGACTTTTATGAAGACTTTAACAAGTCTTCAGAAAGTAAATGCATAAATATATACATAGAGGCTTGTATTTCACTGTATCATTCTCTAATTTCTCTTTTTCATCAAACATTTATGGAGAAACTTCTATTCACTGGGCTCTGAGTCTGGCCTCAGGACTAAAAGAATGATTAATTCACAATCCATAACTTCAAACTAAAGAGAGAAAATGACTTAAAAATAATTTTACATAATTTTTAAGACTTGACAAGAAAAGTCAATGTTTGGTCAATAATTAATGTTATCAGATTAAGACAGCATGAGGATTTTGTGCAAAGCACAGTCAATGGAGTTTTACGCTGTTCTTGTTTTTGTGTGTGTAAGCCATAACTGAGAAACGTCAATTTGTGGTTTGATGAATAAATTAACAGAAACTTCTGCCATCTAATTGTGGCTAACACAAATGTGAGAGAGGTGCCTCTTAGAAAGACCAAAACCTCTGTACACTACATAGAAATGACGTGTAAAACCTAAAGTACAATGAGTCAGCAAGTAGTCACTAACTTATTCACTAAAAATTTTTTTAAGTCCCTAGTGGGAAGGCAATGCCATTGCTTCCCTTGGTTTTCACTTCATAGTGCATGAGACAGACAATGAATGTACAAATAAACACGATTGACGTAGTATGTGGGAAGAAGGACTGTTGTGAGAAGTAGAGCAGAAACACGGGCAGACGATGACACCGGGTGGAGTGGGCATTTTAAGTAGGGAGGTTTAGGAGTTGGGAGAGGGATCTCTTAGTTGTCTGAGCACAGATCTGAATAAAACAAGGGTGTCACCATAAGAAGGCCTAGGGAGACATTCCAAGAAAAGAGAAGAGCAGGTTGAAAGATTCATACGTGGGAATACATTTGGCATCCTCAAGAGGTAGTGTATGTATTAAACCAGCGAAGAGTGAGTGGGAAGAGGGGAAGTAGATATAGCCATGGAGGTGATTGGGAACCCAGCCAGGGGAAGGGGTCTTACAGGCCATTGTAAGGAATTTTATTTTACTTTAATAAGTACATTAAAGTTCTGGCACTGGATGGAATTATCTAAGCGGTAACTACAGAGAGAGAGGAAGGACTGTGCTGAAGCCCTGAAAGACTGTAACAGTTAAGAAAGAGAATAATGTAGAATCCAGGAAGACAAAGAAAGAATGTGAAAATAATTTTTCCAAGAAAAAGAAAGGAACAACTGTTTTAAACACAACAAGAGCCAAACCATTACTCCTGAAGTCACCTGTTCTGAGCCGGTCTCTTCCACCCGTGCAGCTGTCCTCTGTAGCAGTCTCTCAAGAAGTCCTGCATCCTCAGCACTGAAATCGAAATGAAACTACCTCCTTCAGAACATATTTTTGAGAAGATGAAAATTTTTCAAGTTTCTTCTTTGCCTCTATCTTTCTTCACTTGCATATGTCCCTCTATATATATATTCTCCTTTTAACAGAGGATTTTAAATGACTCAGAACTATAAACCTCTTTTAAAACTGGCGTACAGATTTAGACAATACCATCTGTGACATTTTTAACCACCCCCCCCAAAAGATCAGGACTATCTTCTACCTGCTTTGACAATAAAAAGAATACTACACTACCACCTAGTATAGTTTATCCCAGAAACGCAAGGATGTTTTAACATTCCCAAGCAAATAATGTTATTTGCCATGTTAATAAACAAAAATAAAACGACATGATATCTCAGCAGATGCAGGAAATCTTTTGACAAAATCCAAAAGCCATTCCTGATTTTAAAAAAGGAAAACTCCACAAACTGGAATCAAAGGGAACTCAACCTGATAAAAAGCATCAATGAAAAAACTATGTAAAATATGTAAATAACTGAAAGGTTTATCTGAAGATCAATAACAGTTCAGGAAGTTATATTCTCATCGCTTCTATTGTATTGGATTTTAGATCCAGGATAATAAGACAAGAAAAAGGAATAAAACCACTCAAATTACAAAGGAAGAAATAAAACTGCTTTTGTTTATAGACAACATGATTGCCTGTGAAGAAAATCTAATGAAAAAAAATGGCTACTAGAACTAATAGGTAAGTTTTAGCCAAGGTGTAAGATACAAATGTACTGACATAAAGACAGACATGTAAACAAATGAAATAGAATAGAGAGCCCAGAAATAAACATAAATGAAATCAACTAAGATTTGATGGGGTGCCGAGAATACAGTGCAGAAAGTGTAGTGTCTTCAACAAATGATCCTGGGGAGACTGGGTATCCATAGGCAAAGAATAAAATCGGACACTTTTCTTACACAATTTGCAATAATCAACTCAACATAAATTAAAGACTTAAATGTGAAGCCTGAAATTGTTAAACTCCTAGATCAAAATATGTAGAAATGATTTCTTGGATATGACACCAAAAGTGCAGGCAACGAAACCAAAAATAAACAAGTGGGATTGCATTGAATGAGAAAAGCTTCTCTCTATAGGAAACAATCACCAGTGAAAGGCGATGTACAGGATTAAAGAAAATATTTACAAACCATAAATCTGGAAATATAAAAGGAAATAACTTCATAGAAAAAAACAATAATAATAAAAATAATAACCCAATTAGAAAATGAGCAAAGGACATGAATATACATTTGTCAAATGAAATTATACAAATGGCCAACAGGTATATGAAAGGATGTTTAAAATCACTGATCATCAGAGATGCCTTACGTCACTGACAATTGGAGAAATGTAAGGTGAAACCACAACAAGTGGTTCACATGTGACTTCACATGTGTTATGATGGATAATCTCAAAAAGATACAGATTCAACCTAAGTGTCCATGAATGGGTGAATAGATAAAGAATTTGTGGTACATATACACAAGGGAATATTATCCAGCCATAAAAAGAGTGAAATCCTTCCCTTTGCAACAACATGGAAGGATCTGGAGAACATTATGTTAAGTGATGTAAAAACAAATCTCAGAAGTTCTCACTCAAATGCGGGAGGTAAATATTAAAACAATTGATCTCATGGAGACAGACAGTAGAATAATGGTTACCAGAGGGTGGGAAGCGTAGCAGGGAGGCAGGGATAAAGTGGAAATGGTTGCAAAAATATAGTTAGATAGAATCAACAATACCTATTAGCCCAACAAAGCGACTATAGTCAACACTAAAAGTGCAATTGGAATATTCCTAACACAAAGAAATGATGGATCCTTGAGGGGATAGATACCCCCAATTACTGTCATTTGATTGTTATACATTGTATGCCTGTAACCAATTTCACATGTACCCTATAAATATGTACAATTATTATGTACCCATAATAATTAGAAATTTAATTTAAAAACTAGATATGATTTAAAGTATGTATATGGGAAGATGTGCATAGGTTATATGCAAATATTACACCATTTTATATTAGAGACTTGAACATTTACAGAGGTCCTGGTACTGATCCCCTGTGGATACCAGGAGGCAACTGCATGTATATACAATAGAGTATTATTCAATCTTAAAAACGAAGGCAATCCTGCCATGTGCAGCCACATAAATGAACCTGGAGGACATTATGCTGAGTGAAATAAACCAGTCAGAGAAGGACAAATACTGCATGATTCCACTTTTATGAGGCATCTAAAATAGTCAACCTCAGAAGCAGACAGTAAATGGTGGTTGTTAGGGGCAGGGTTGGGGAAAAGTAGGGAGTTGTTTAACAGATATAACATTTCATTTATGCAAGATGAATAAACTTTAGAGAGATCATTTGTGCAACATTGTACCAATAGGTAGCAATATTGTGCTGTGCACTTACAAATTTGTTAAGAGAAAATAAAATAGTGATTTATTTTATTAACCACTATTAATAAGAGGCAGGGAGGACAGCAAAAAATAGAAAATTGTGGTTCAATGGACATAAAATATCAGTTATTCAGGATTAATAAATTCTAGAGATCTGCTATAGAATGCTGTGATTATATTATGGTTAACAAAACCATACTTAACTCTTAAAATTTTAAGAGGGCAAGTCTTGTGTAATCTCTTTTTATCATCATTTAAAAAAGAAAAAAAAAGGGCGGCGCATGTGGCTCAGTCAGTAAGGCGCCGGCCTCATATACTGAGGGTGGCGAGTTCGAACCTGGCCCCGGCCAAAACTGCAACCAAAAAATAGCTGGGCGTTGTGGCGGGCGCCTGTAGTCCCAGCTACTTGGGAGGCTGAGGCAAGAGAATTGCTTAAGCCCAGGAGTTGGAGGTTGCTGTGAGCTGTGTGAGGCCACAGCACTCTACCAAGGGCCATAAAGTGAGACTCTGTCTCTACAAAAAAAGAAAAAAGAAAAAAAAATGATTGGCCATGCCAAGTGTTGGCAAGTATTTGGAGGAACCAGAACTCTCATGCACTGTTGGTGGGAATGTAAAGTGATGCCATTACTTTGGAAAATAGTTTAGCAGTTTTGTAAAATATTAAACATATATCTGTGTATGATCCAATTATTGCACCTTTGGTATTACCTAAGAGAACGGAAAAAGATATATCCATACAAAGGTTTTTCATGAATGTTCACAGCAGGTTTATTTATAACAGCCAAAACTAGAAACAACCCAAATGCCCGTAAACAGATGAATGCATAAACAAATGTACACGTGCAGTATCACAATACTCAGTAATAAGAAATGAATTATTGTTATACACAACAATACTAATGATTCTAAAATAATCATGTTCAGTGAAAGAAAAAAGTCAGACATGATGCCATTTACATAAAATTTATATAAAATTCTAGGAAATGTAAACTAATGTATAGTGACAAAAAGCGAATCAGTGGTTGCCTAGGGGTGTGGAGGCGAAGGTCGGAGAAAGTATAATGGGGTAAGGAAACTGTGGGCGTGATATGTATGCTTCTTACCTTGAGGTGGGGATGGTTTCATGAGTCTATTCATGTCAAAATCTATCAAATTGTACACTTTAAATAGGTACAGTTTATTGCATGTCAAACACCAATAAAGCATTTTTTTAAGTCTTAGCAAATTACAAGGGATTTCAGACATTTATTTGAGAAATACATGTATCTTCGGATGACAGATATAACAAAGATAAGAAATTATATATATTATATATGCATTGATACAGCTCAATATTTTTAAATGCTATTAAATAGTAAGAAATAACAATGACTAGTATTTGGAATCTTTTTTGTTTGTTTGTTCAGTATTTGGAATCTTAAACTCCTTAGGTGATGACTTAATATTGAAAAATAAGACCTAAAGGGAAGGTTGGTGACTTCTTGGGAGATACCATACTACTTAGCTATTCTTTGGAACAAATTTTGGCCCAAGAGCCATTCTGGAAGGGCTTTGGAAGGCAATAGTTTATCCAAGCCAATCCTTCTTCCTTTCATATGAGAGAGCTATAAATTCCCTCAGATCCTCCTCACTGACCGATAAGAGAGTCAAGAGAGTTCCACAAATGTCACATGTATGCCAGTGCATATAATGCACCCACTCAGCCCATACCTACAAAACACTGAGACAAAGAATGCAACTGATACCCAGACACCTCGGGACCAAACTGCAGCCGTGAATTGGGGCCTGGTATGGATGTGGTGAAAAGGGAAGGCGTATACTGTGTATATTATACTGTTGGTAGGAATGTGAATTAGTACAGCCTCTACAGAAAAGGACATGGAGACTTTTCAAAGAACTAGGAGTAAAACTACCGTTCAGTCCTGTAATCCCACAGCTAGGTATCTACCCAAAGTAAAGGACATCATTATATCAAAAAGGTACCTGCACTTGTGTGTTTATCACAGCGCAACTCACAAGCACAGAGGTCTGGAATCTAAGTGCCCATCAAGAGAGGATACCATACCATGGAGTACTGTTTAGCCATAAGAAAAATGAAATTATGGCTCTTGCACCAATATGGATGAAACTAGAGGCCATTATGCTAAATAACTCAGACATAGAAAAATAAAAGGCTACATCATCTCACTTACAAGCAGGAGCTAAGCTATGGCACACAGAGTGGTATAGCAGATGTTGGAAACTCAGAAGAAAGGAGAGTGGGAAGGGTAAGTGGTGGAAAATTACCTATTGGGTATAATGTACAGTATTTAGGCAATGGGTACACTAAAAGCCCACACTTCACCTCTATACAATATATAGGTAGTACACAGTAACAGAATTCAACCTTGTACCCCCTAAATTAACTGAAATGTTTTAAAAATAATAAAAACATTTACAAAAACAATTTTTTAAGAATTGGACAAGAGGTGTGGTACACCTTTTGGGGGAAGGACACAATTATAAGAGGGTCCTTATCTAACAAAAGCAGTCAATGTAACCTGGTTCTGTGTACTGGCAATAAATCCCCAACAATAATAAAAGAAAAGAATTAGGCTGGGCATGGTGTCTCATGCTTGTAATTCTAGCACTCTGGGAAGCTGAGCAGGTGGATTGCCTGAGCCCATGAGTTCAAGACCAGGCTGAGCAAGAGCAGGATCCCATGTCTAAAAATGGCTGGGCATCTGGTGGGTGCCTGTAGTCCCAGGATCTCAGAAAGTTGAGGCCAGAGGATCGCTTGAGCCCAAAATTTTGAGGTTGCTATGAGCTATGACACCACAGCACTCTATCCAGGGTAACAAAGTGAGACTCTTGTCTCAAAAACATAAAAATAAAATAAAATAAAAAGAATTGGGCCCTGGGAGAAGGAGAAGGAAGAGGGAATAGGGCAGATATCCGTTAAGAGTATGTACTTCAGGGTGGCACCTGTGGCTCGGTGGGTAGGGCTACCTCAGAGGGTGGCGGGTTCAAACCAAGCCCCGGCCAAACTGCAACAAAAAAATAGCCGGGCACTGTGGTGGGCACCTGTAGTCCCAGCTACTCGGGAGGCGAGGCAAGAGAATCCCCTAAGCCCAGGAGTTGGAGGTTGTTATGATCTGTGACACCACAGCACTCTACTGAGGGCGACAAAGTGAGACTGTCTCTTAAAAAAAAAAGAAAGAAAAAGAGTATGCACTTCAGAGTAAGAGAGATCTGAGGACAGAACCTGCCTTGTCTGCTACTTTCTTGCTACATCTTTTGGGCAAATCACGTAATCTCTCTGGGTCTTGGGTTTGTTTTATTTTTCTCTTGCTAAATGGAGGTCAATAATAATTACATTCCATTAAAGTTAGAAGAACTAAAATAAATGATTCATGTAAAGCTTTTAGCATAGTATCCAGCATACCGTGAGTGTTGCATTAGCTTCAAAGTTAAGTTAAAAAATTATTAGTGAACTTTCCACTTCAGGAAGTGTCCGGATTTAAAGCTAATCTGGGCCATGAGGGACTATTTCAGATAGTTCTGAAATAAAAAGGCCCACAGAGCAGCTATAACTTCCTCTGCCTCTCACTACTCACAAGGCTGTGGAGCCTGGGCAATAACACTAACTAATGTTTATAAAAAAAAAACCTACCAAATGCCTTCCCATTCTCTAAATGTCCCAAGTTGTTATGAGAATAAATGAGACTCATGTAAAGCCTGGCCCAGAGGAAGTGCTCAGTAACTATTATTTCACAGATTAGAAGGAGGCTCAAAAGCACTAATTAATCTGAAGCCATATTCTGAAAAAGTCACAGACTGGATGAATAGTTTGCTGACAAATCCTGAGTTCTTTCCACAACACAATTATGTCTAACACCCACCACAGAAGCTGACATGACAGGGGAACATTTCTATGGCATTTAATACATGAAAAACTGTAGATTTTATGTGATTTCTGCAAAGATACAAAGGCTGATGTGTGAACCCAAATCTCACATCCACCAGTGTCCATTTTTCCTATATCTTTTTCTAACCACACCTGGCCAAGTCTTTTCTAGAATATTTATCATATGTTCTTAACATGAAAGTTCCTTAGAGTTCAGAAGTTGTTTTTTAATTTTTTTTTAATTTTTTGTAGTAGAAGTTGCTGTTAGTTTTATCTACACCTTCACTTTCTCATCCACAACTACACACATACACACACACACATATGCACAGAGTGGTATTTTACAATACTAGTGCATAGGGGCTATAAAATGAATGCTGTTGACTACCATCTACCTTCGCAGACTGAACTTTTTGCCTTTTCTTCACCAAATAAAAGGGAGAAGAAATGTGCACTAACAATAAATTCTGGGGTCAATGCTTTTATGCAAGAGGCAGTAGATCACAGCTAGAGACAGCATATGTGGCAGATAAGAGCTCAGACTTCTAAGTCAAAGCCCCACTCGACCATTTGCTTGCTGACCTTGAGAAAATTATTCATGCTGTCTAAGCCAGAAGTGCCTCATCTACCTATAAAGAAGATACAGTAATAGAACCTGCTGCACCAGGATGTCCAGCAAATTAAATCAATTCTTATAACAAACTTAACCATAATTCCTGGAAGGTAATAATGCACAATAAATATTAGTTGCTATTATTATTACCACAATTTTTCTTCTAATTATTAGAAACCCACAGAATGAATAAGAAGGCAAACAAAGAATAAAAAATAAATGATGGGATTTGGAAAATCCCTTTGAATCAAAGGGATTTGATGCGGCCAGATTTGCTGATAGCTTTGTAATATCCCTGATATTTTTGCTCTCCTTAGCAAGTGTGTGTTTGTGCCAGGCCATTTACTGGGCTCAGCAGAGACAAGGGAGTAAGACGGATGTGGGTCTTGCCCCTCCACTCATTGCATCTTCAAAACTGTAGTTCTGCAAAGTAGGGAAACACATCTGGCAGATGAGAAAACTGGGCACTGACGAGGCTGAACCTTAAAGGCAGATTCATTCCCTCACTCAACGAACATTTACTCAGCACCTCTAGGTGTTTTGCTGGGGACTGGGCAGAAATGAAACTCAGATAAAAATGCTTGCTGTCAATCTCATGTATGAATAGAACCTTCATGACATGAATAGAACCTTCTCGAAAGATGATAGACGAATGGCTAACAAACACATGAAAAAATGTTCATCATCTCTATATATTAGAGAAATGCAAATCAAAACAACCCTGAGATATCATCTAACCCCAGTGAGAATGGCCCACATCACAAAATCTCAAAACTGCAGATGCTGACTTGGATGTGGAGAGAAGGGAACACTTTTTCACCGCTGGTGGGACTGCAAACTAGTACAACCTTTCTGGAAGGAAGTATGGAGAAACCTCAAAGCACTCAAGCTAGGCCTCCCATTTGATCCTGCAATCCCATTACTGGGCATCTACCCAGAAGGAAAGAAATCCTTTTATCATAAGGACACTTGTACTAGACTGTTTATTGCAGCTCAATTTACAATCGCCAAAATGTGGAAACAGCCCAAATGCCCACCAACCCAGGAATGGATTAACAAGCTGTGGTATATGTATACCATGGAATACTATTCAGCCATTAAAAAAAATGGAGACTTTACATCCTTCGTATTAAACTGGATGGAAGTGGAAGACATTATTCTTAGTAAAGCATCACAAGAATGGAGAAGCATTAATCCTGTGTACTCAATTCTGATATAAGGACAATTAATAACAATTAAAGTTATGGGGGGGGGAGGAAAAGCAGAAAGAGGGACGGAGGGAGGGGGGTGGGGCCTTGGCGTGTGTCACACTTTATGGGGGCAAGACATGATTGCAAGAGGGACATTGCCTAACAAATGCAATCAGTGTAACCTGGCTTATTGTACCCTCAATGAATCCCCAACAATAAAAAAAAAAAAAAAAGAAAAAAAAATGCTTGCTGTCATGTTGCTTACTTTCTAGTAGGGAGGATTAGAAAAACTCAAACACATATGCAGCCTTTAAAAAAGATGGAGACTTTACCTCTTTTATGTTTACATGGATGGAGCTGGAACATATTCTACTTAGTAAAGTATCTCAAAAATGGAAGAAAAAGTATCCAATGTACTCAGTACTATTATGAAACGAATTTATAACCACTCATATTTTCAGATGAAAGATAAATCACAACAATAGCCCAGGACGAAGGACGGAAGAGGAGGGGGATGGAAGGGAAGGGGGGAGGTTTGATGGAGGAGGGTAAATGGTGGAACCACACCTACGGTGCATATTGCAAGGGTACAGGTCAAATCTGTTAAGCATAGAGTATAAATGTCTTAACATAGTAATTAAGTAAATGAGGTGAAGGCTATATTAACTAGTTTGATTTAAGCATTCCAAATTGTATTTAAAATCAGCACATTGGGGAGGCGGAGCAAGATGGCAGCCGAGTAACAGCTTCCTTGCATCTGGGCACCGTGAGTCTGGGGAGATAGGACTCCAGGCATCTCTGGCTGGTGGGAACTGCCTATCATCACTCCTATGAGGATACAGGGAGTCAGCGAGAGACTTCTGGACCCCAAGAGGAGGACTAAATCCGTGGAAAACCGGCAAGTGGTCGCGTGTGTTCAATCCGTCTAAACCTGCCCACAACTGTAAGTTCAGTAGCAGCGAGACTGCAAACCAGAAAGGCCTTACCTGCGAACTGTTTTGATGTCCTTGGACTTGGCACTGAGTTGAACTGCCTTGGGGAAGGCCTGAGCGGGAGTGCGAGAACTTTGGCCGTTGTCTAGGGCCCCAGTCTGAGCCGCTGAGCCAGACGGAGCTAATAGTGTTTGGCGGTGGGTCACACGGATCCATTGTCAGCGATCTGCCCCGGCAAGCTCCGCCCTCAGGGTCGCAGAGCTAGAAACGGGTGGGAGCTGGTAACCCAGCAACCAAGTAGCCTAAGGGTGGGGTCTGAGCCGCCTTGCAGCCCTAACCCTCAGGGGCAGAGTGAGACCGGTTTTGGCACACTGAGTAAGTGGATAGCCACTTCAGCAGCGATTCCAGCAAGAAAGCTGGGAAAGCTTCTGCTCAACAAGTTTACAAGTTCGAAGTGCCTTTTAAGTAGGCTGAAGAGAGATTCAGGGTGTCTACCTGCTGGGGTTTGAGTAATCAGCAGCCTCCAATCATCTCTGAACTGTGACTAACATCTCATACCCCAGAAGACCACGTGTTGCCCAGACAATATTCAATAACATATACAAACTGCTTTGTTTTTGGTTGTGTATTTTTTTCTTTCTTTTTTTGCTTGGTTGTTTTTTTTGTTTGTTTATTTTCACGTTGCTGATATTCTTTTGTTTTTTTAATTTCAATCTTTTCCACACAGATCCCTTTTTCTTTCTCAATTTTCCTAGTTTAATTATAATTTCCCATTGCTGCTTTTTTTAATAACTTCAACTTCATTTTTGCTAGTGTCTCTACCGATATAATTTGGTTTTTCACCCAATTTTATCCCTGTAAAGTTTTCTGTTTGCTTCTTTTGGTTTGATTTATAGCATTTTTGTCTTTCCTCTCTACTTGGTGGAGGTGGGGTACTGTGTCTGATCAGGTTAGCAAAGAGCTGCTGACCTCAAGGGAACCACGCAACTGGGCACCCCCAGAAGGTGGGGTTTTTTAAGGTTGTGTCAAATTACCCTACTGTACACCTATATTGCCCTGTCTCCCTCTTTCTGTGCCTCTCTTCTTTTTGTCAATATTCCTTATACCCACCCCCTCTCCTTTCTCTATCTTTCTTTTTTTCTTATCACTCGGTCCTCCTTTCTTTCATCCCCTTTTTTTTTGCTCTTCAACCTTCTCACCCTTCTGGTCCTGTAACCTTTAGTCCACAGGCACAAGAACTTAAAGAGCAAGAGGAAGTGAAAGGAAAATTAGGGCAAGCAAACAGATAAAAGAAATCACTCATGAGGAAGAATCAGCAGAAAACTCCAGGCAACATGAAGAACCAGTCTAGAACAACCCCACCAAGGGACCATGAGGTAGCTACTGCAGATGATTCCACCAGTATAGAAATGTTAGGAATGACAGAAAGGGAATTTAGAATACACATGTTGAAAACAATGAAAGAAATGATGGAAACAATGAAGGAAATTGCTAATAAAGTGGAAAATAACCAAAAGGAAATCCAAAAACAGAATCAAATAAGAGATGAACGATATGAAGAATATAAAAAGGATATAGCAGAGCTGAAGGAACTGAAACAGTCAATTAGGGAACTTAAAGATGCAATGGAAAGTATCAGCAACAGGTTAGACCATGCAGAAGAAAGAATTTCAGAGGTAGAAGACAAAGTTCTTGAGATAACTCAGACAGTAAAACAGGCAGAAAAGAAGAGAGAGAAAGCAGAATGTTCACTGTCAGAATTATGGGACTTTATGAAGCGTTCCAACATACGAGTTATAGGAATTCCAGAAGGGGAAGAAGAATGCCCCAGAGGAATGGAAGCCATACTAGAGAATATTATAAAAGAAAATTTCCCAAACATCACCAAAGATTCTGACACACTGCTTTCAGAGGGATATCGGACCCCAGGTCGCCTCAACTCTAACCGAGCTTCTCCAAGACACATTGTGATGAACCTGTCCAAAGTCAAGACAAAAGAAAAGATTCTGCAAGCTGCCAGGAGTAAGCGCCAGTTGACCTACAGGGGCAAATCCATCAGAGTTACCACAGACTTCTCTAATGAAACTTTCCAAGCAAGAAGACAATGGTCATCTACCTTTAATCTACTTAAAGAGAACAATTTTCAGCCCAGAATTCTGTACCCTGCTAAGCTAAGCTTCAAAATTGACGGAGAAATCAAATCATTTACGGATATACAAACATTGAGGAAATTCGCCACAACAAGACCAGCTCTACAGGAAATACTTCAACCTGTTCTGCACACTGACCACCACAATGGATCAGCAGCAAAGTAAGAACTCAGAAATCAAAGGACAGAACCTAACCTCCACACTGATGCAAAAGATAAAACTAAGCAATGGACTCTCACCAAATAAGACGAATAGAATACTACCACACTTATCCATTATCTCAATAAATGTTAATGGCTTGAATTCCCCACTGAAGAGACATAGATTGGTTGACTGGATTAAAAAACACAAGCCATCCATTTGCTGTCTGCAAGAAACACACCTGGCTTCAAAAGACAAATTAAAGCTCCGAGTCAAGGGTTGGAAGACAATTTTTCAGGCAAATGGAATTCAGAAGAAAAGAGGAGTTGCAATCTTATTTTCAGATACATGTGGATTTAAAGCAACTAAAGTCAAAAAAGACAAAGATGGTCACTTTATATTGGTCAAGGGAAAACTACAACAAGAAGACATTTCAATTCTAAATATTTATGCACCCAATTTAAATGCTCCCAGATTCTTGAAGCAGACCTTACTCAGTCTGAGCAATATGATATCTGATAATACCATCATAACAGGGGACTTTAACACACCTCTTACAGAGCTGGACAGATCCTCTAAACAGAAATTAAACAAAGATGTAAGAGATTTAAATGAGACCCTAGACCAACTATGCTTGATAGACGTATATAGAACACTCCACCCCAAAGATAAAGAATATACATTCTTCTCATCACCCCATGGAGCATTCTCCAAAATTGATCATATCCTGGGACACAAAACAAATATCAACAGAATCAAAAGAATTGAAATTTTACCTTGTATCTTTTCAGACCATAAGGCACTAAAGATGGAACTCAACTCTAACAAAAATGCTCAACCCCACCCAAAGGCATGGAAATTAAACAATCTTCTGTTGAATAACAGATGGGTGAAGGAAGAAATAAACAGGAAATCATTAACTTCCTTAAGCATAACAACAATGAAGACACAAGCTACCAAAACCTGTGGGATACTGCAAAAGCAGTTTTGAGAGGAAAATTCATCGCTTTAGATGCCTACATTCGAAAAACAGAAAGAGAGCACATCAACAATCTCACAAGAGATCTTATGGAATTGGAAAAAGAAGAACAATCTAAGCCTAAACCCAGTAGAAGAAAAGAAATATCCAAAATCAAATCAGAGATCAATGAAATTGAAAACAAAAGAATCATTCAGAAAATTAATGAAACAAGGAGTTGGTTTTTTGAAAAAATAAATAAAATAGATAAACCATTGGCCAGACTAACTAGAAATAGAAAAGTAAAATCTCTAATAACCTCAATCAGAAACGATAAAGGGGAAATAACAACTGATCCCACAGAGATACAAGAGATCATCTCTGAATACTACCAGAAACTCTATGCCCAGAAATTTGACAATGTGAAGGAAATGGATCAATATTTGGAATCACACCCTCTCCCTAGACTTAGCCAGGAAGAAATAGACCTCCTGAACAGACCAATTTCAAGCACTGAGATCAAAGAAACAATAAAAAAGCTTCCAACTAAAAAATGCCCTGGTCCAGATGGCTTCACTCCAGAATTCTATCAAACCTTCAAGGAAGAGCTTATTCCTGTACTGCAGAATTTATTCCAAAAAATTGAGGAAGAAGGAATCTTCCCCAACACATTCTATGAAGCAAACATCACCCTGATACCAAAACCAGGAAAAGACCCAAGCAAAAAGGAGAATTTCAGACCAATCTCACTCATGAATATAGATGGAAAAATTCTCAACAAAATCCTAGCCAATAGATTACAGCTTATCATCAAAAAAGTCATTCATCATGATCAAGTAGGCTTCATCCCAGGGATGCAAGGCTGGTTTAACATACGCAAGTCCATAAACGTTATCCACCATATTAACAGAGGCAAAAATAAAGATCACATGATCCTCTCAATAGATGCAGAAAAAGCATTTGCTAAAATCCAGCATCCTTTTCTAATTAGAACACTGAAGAGTATAGGCATAGGTGGCACATTTCTAAAACTGATTGAAGCTATCTATGACAAACCCACAGCCAATATTTTACTAAATAAAGTAAAACTGAAAGCTTTTCCTCTTAGAACTGGAACCAGACAAGGTTGTCCTCTGTCACCTTTACTATTCAACATAGTGCTGGAAGTTCCAGCCAATACAATTAGGCAAGACAAGGAAATAAAGGGAATCCAAATGGGAGCAGAGGAGGTCAAACTCTCCCTCTTTGCTGACGACATGATCTTATACTTAGAGAACCCCAAAGAGTCAACCACAAGACTCCTAGAAGTCATCAAAAAATACAGTAATGTTTCAGGATATAAAATCAATGTCCACAAGTCAGTAGCCTTTGTATACACCAATAACAGTCAAGATGAGAAGCTAATTAAGGACACAACTCCCTTCACCATAGTTTCAAAGAAAATGAAATACCTAGGAATATACCTAACGAAGGAGGTGAAGGACCTCTATAAAGAAAACTATGAAATCCTCAGAAAGGAAATAGCAGAGGATATTAACAAATGGAAGAACATACCATGCTCATGGATGGGAAGAATCAACATTGTTAAAATGTCTATACTTCCCAAAGCAATCTACCTATTCAATGCCATTCCTATCAAAGTACCTACATCATACCTTCAAGATTTGGAAAAAATGATTCTGCGTTTTGTATGGAACCGGAAAAAACCCCGTATAGCTAAGGCAGTTCTTAGTAACAAAAATAAAGCTGGGGGCATCAGCATACCAGATTTTAGTCTGTACTACAAAGCCATAGTGCTCAAGACAGCATGGTACTGGCACAAAAACAGAGACATAGACACTTGGAATCGAATTGAACACCAAGAAATGAAACTAACATCTTACAACCACCTAATCTTTGATAAACCAAACAAGAACTTACCTTGGGGGAAAGACTCCCTATTCAATAAATGGTGTTGGGAGAACTGGACGTCTACATGTAAAAGACTGAAACTGGACCCACACCTTTCCCCACTCACAAAAATTGATTCAAGATGGATAAAGGACTTAAATTTAAGGCATGAAACAATAAAAATCCTCCAAGAAAGCATAGGAAAAACACTGGAAGATATTGACCTGGGGGAAGACTTCATGAAGAAGACTGCCATGACAATGGCAACAACAACAAAAATAAACAAATGGGACTTCATTAAACTGAAAAGCTTCTGTACAGCTAAGGAGACAATAACCAAAGCAAAGAGACAACCTACACAATGGGAAAGGATATTTGCATATTTTCAATCAGACAAAAGCTTGATAACCAGGATCTATACAGAACTCAAATTAATCCACATGAAAAAAGCCAACAATCCCTTTTATCAATGGGCAAGAGACATGAATAGAACTTTCTCTAAAGACGACAGACGAATGGCTAACAAACACATGAAAAAATGTTCATCATCTCTATATATTAGAGAAATGCAAATCAAAACATCCCTGAGATATCATCTAACCCCAGTGACAATGGCCCACATCACAAAATCTCAAAACTGCAGATGCTGGCGTGGATGTGGAGAGAAGGGAACACTTTTACACTGCTGGTGGGACTGCAAACTAGTACAACCTTTCTGGAAGGAAGTATGGAGAAACCTCAAAGCACTCAACCTAGACCTCCCATTCGATCCTGCAATCCCATTACTGGGCATCTACCCAGAAGGAAAAAAATCCTTTTATCATAAGGACACTTGTACTAGACTGTTTATTGCAGCTCAATTTACCATTGCCAAAATGTGGAAACAGCCTAAATGCCCACCAACCCAGGAATGGATTAACAAGCTGTGGTATATGTATACCATGGAATACTATTCAGCCATTAAAAAAATGGAGACTTTACATCCTTCGTATTAACCTGGATGGAAGTGGAAGACATTATTCTTAGTAAAGCATCACAAGAATGGAGAAGCATGAATCCTATGTACTCAATCTTGATATGAGGACAATTAATGACAATTAAGGTTATGGGGGGGGAAGCAGAAAGAGGGATGGAGGGAGGAGGGTGGGGCCTTAGTGTGTGTCACATTTTATGGGGGCAAGACATGATTGCAAGAGGGACTTTACCTAACAATTGCAATCAGTGTAAGTGGCTTATTGTACCCTCAATGAATCCCCAACAATAAAAAAAAAAAAAAAATCAGCACATTGTACCCCATAAATGTGTTAATGTATACATGATCTATGTGTTTATGACTTAATGAAAAAAGAAAAGAAAAGAAACATCTAGAATGTTGGGTGATAAGCATTACATAGAATCATAAATCAGAAAGTGGGGGTGGGGAGGTCAGGTGCAATTTTAAGTGGAGTTGTCCAGGAAACCCTCCCCAAGAAGGTGGTATTTTGAGGAAAGACGGAACGGACAGAGAAAGTAAGGAATGACTTATTTTATAAGGGTTCATCTAAGGCCTCCCCGAAGCCCTGGGCCTGCTCAGGGATTTCACAACAGCCTCCTTCACCTCCTTATTCCTCAGGCTGTAGATGAGGGGGTTCAGCATGGGGGTCACCACTGTGTAGAGCACAGACACCACTCGGTCTTCCTCCGAGGACTGGCCCGCGTTATCCCGCAGGTACATGAAGATGAGGGTGCCGAAGAAGAGCGCCACGGCGGCAAGGTGCGAGGCGCAGGTGGAGAAGGCCCGGGCCCGGCCTCCGGCTGAGCGCAGCCGCAGCACCGCCGCCACGATGAACGCGTAGGACACCAGGATCACCAAGATGCACGCAGGCATGACAAAAACCGCAAACACAATGATCACCACCTCCTGGGTGAAGCTGTCCCCACACGAGAGTTTCAGCAGAGGAGGCAGGTCGCAGAAGATGAAGTCGATCTCTCTGTTTCCACAGAAGGAGAGTGTGAAGGCGGTGACCGTGCGCACCAGGGCGCTGGCGAAACCCGCCGCGTAAGCAGCGGCCACCAGGCCCCAGCGCGCCTTCTCCGTGACGATGGTGACATACAGCAGGGGCCAGCACACAGCCACGTAGCGGTCGTAGGCCATGATCGCCAAGAGGTAGCAGTCGATGGAAGCAAAGAAGGTGAAGAGGAAGAACTGAGCGGCGCAGCGAGCCCGGGAGACGGCGGCGCCGTGCGCCCACAGCACAGCCAGCAGCTGCGGGACGATGACAGAGGAGTAGCAGATGTCGGTGAGCGACAAGTGGCTGAGGAAAAAGTACATCGGGGTGTGGAGCCGCCGGTCCCTGCGGATCAGGAGGATCATCCCCGCGTTCCCCAGCAGGGTGGCGAGATAGAAACCCAGAAACAGCAGGAAGAGAGGAAGCTCCCACTCAGGGCGCTCGGTGAAGGCGACCAGGAAGAATTCGGTCAGCGTGGTGTGATTCCTCACCGCCATCCACCCAGCAGTTCACCTGCGAGGTTAAGACCACAGACAGATGACCGAACCCCTCAAGAGACCGTCAGGTGATTTCAAGTAAACAAAGCTTTGCACTGAGAGACAGGTAGGGGCTCGACTTCAACAAACGTTGCAGCCTCAGGTGAATATAAATACCCTGTACAGAGCTCATTGCCATATAAGATAAAAAGTGATGAATGCTTTTATTACAAAAAGGACAGCAAGTAGTTCTCTGGCTTACAAGTCAGCTCCTGCATTTGCCACTCTGTTCCCAATTAGCTGTTTGATCCTACACGGGGCACTTAACCTGTCTGAACCTCAATTTCCTCTCCCAAAAAGGAACTATTTGCCCTGCTTGTAAGATAAGGTTAATGCATAGATCAAAACATAAGCAAAGGTGCATTGGAACTCTAAAAGCACTCCACATACAGAAGGTGGCTATTTAAATTCTTAAGTGACCGTTTTAAGAAAGGAAAATTTATATTCCATCAACAAAAGAGTATGAATCTGAAAGAATCTATTAGCAATGAGCAGTGGGTTCTGCTCATAGGAATCTTTGAATTCTCAATCTAGCAGCATGCATGTTTAACAAACAGCTGTTATCCTAATTAGAGTTGGCTGGCTTACTAAGGGTGTGTGTGCATGTGCGTGTGGCACGCACACAGACACACACACATGCACACACACACACACACACTGGAATTAACATTGGGATTGAAAGAGCAAACATAAGCTCCTTCAAGCACCTGACAAAGCTCCAGAAGCATTGTTTGGCTGTTCTCGAAGTCCCTGATACATGTAAATGAAGTAGTTTGACTTAAAAAAAAATAATAATAGCAGCAGCCACATTTGAAAACAAAAGGAAGCAGAAATATTTCTGCAGTCTAATGTTGCCTGAGCACTGTTGGAGGAATCTGGGTTAATGGATCTGGGATTCTTTAATAGTCTTAGAACAAAACTATAAAGGAGGGCTTTGATAGCGCCAGAGTACCTGATGTACCAGCAGCTAAGCCAGTGCTCAGCTGGTCTGTAAGGGATAATAACAAAGAAAAGAAATGAGATCTGGAAGTCACGAGCTGGGCATGACCCATCCTAACCTGAATTCCACTTGGTTAGTGCCCTCCTTGTTTGTTTAGTGTTTTCTCTGCCTGTGACCTGCCAATCCCGAGGACACCTCAGTTCTAATTCATGCGTATTACATGTATGAACCTGGGAAAGTCATTTTTCCTCTCCAGGCTTTAATTACCTTATCTTTGTTCCTCTTCAATCAACAGCAATGCAGCATGTGTCCATAACTGTAGCAACCTGGTTGGTATGGGGTTGCATCTAGAACCTCTCTATCTTATGCTCACTTCTAGTAAGTAGTCCCTTTCCTCCCTCACTTGACAAAGACTTACATCCCTGACACTGATGCTTCCTGGGTTTTTTTTTCAGACTCAGCCCCAGATAATAGGGGATCAGCCTCTCTCTCTCCCAGAGCTCCCAATTTACCACTAGGCTTTGCTGGTAGTGCTTCTTACAGTCACTGCTCGAGCATCATGCCCTAATTGGTTTCTGAGGTGACTCCCCATGGGGAATTGATTTATCTCTATGCAATTTCCTAACAAAGAACCTAATATCTTTGAAGGTTTCTCTTTAATTTCAAACATCCAAAGCCCCGCCCCACATCCTACCATCCCTCAGCAGGCTCTGATGGAGCTGGTTTCTAGCCTTGCCTTTTTCCTGCCTCATACCAGAAGGAATGTATTGCTTTGAAGTTTGCCTATATCTCGGTAGGGAATTCTGTCAGGGGTTGTACCCAATGCCACCCTAGCCAGCTATGAGCTGATCCAAAAAAAAAAAAAAAGACTGTTTTATAAGCATAAGCTTTTGCTCCCCAGAGCCAAGACATGCTGTGATTGGTAACTTTGAAAGTTCACCATTTGGCAGAAGCAGAGAATGGTGCGGGTAGAAAGTCACAAAACAAGATGCTAGTATGGCAGGTGTAGGCTAGATGTAGGAAGTGTGAACACACTTCCATCAGGCAAATCAAGAAAATTCCTGATGGTGACCAACCTCTGCACCAGAGCACTGGTTCTCAGACTCCAGTGTGCATAGAATGACCCAGGGAATTTGTTTAAAAGGTAAATATGATTCCCTTTATAGAGATTTTTTCATGTCCTTTGTTAGATAAATTCCCACATATTTCATCTTCCTTGGCACTACTTTAAAAGGAATAGAGAGTCCTTGATTATATTTTCAGCTTGACTATTGTTGGCATATACAAAAGCTACTGACTTGTAAGCACTGATCTTGTATCCTGAGACACTGCTGTATTCCTTGATCACTTCTAAGAGTTTGTAGCTGAGTCCTGGGGATTTTCCAGGTATAGGATCATATCATCCACAAAGAGTGAGAGTTTGACCTCCTCTGACCCCATTTGAATAACTTTGATCCCCTTCTCTTGCCTGATTGCAATGGATAGAACTTCCATTACTATGTTGAATAGCAGTGGAGACAATGGGCATCCTTACCTAGTTCCATATGTGAATGGAAATGTTTTTGATTTTACTCCATTCAGTATGATATTGGCTGCGGATTTGCTGTATATGGCTTCTATCAGTTTCAGAAATGACCCTTCTGAGCCTATTTTCTTAAGTGTTCTGATTATGAAAAGGTGCTGGATATTATCAAAAGCTTTTTCTGCATCAATTGAGAGAATCATGTGGTCTTTGTATATTTATGAAATTACGTATGTTGAACCAGCCTTGTAACCTACTTGATTATGGTGTATTGCAGCCCAATTCATAATTGCCAAGTCATGGAAGCAGCCCAAGTGCCCATCAACCCATGAATGGATTAACAAATTGTGGTATATGTACACCATGGAATACTATGCAGCCATAAAAAGGATGGAGACTTCACATCTTTTATGTTTACCTGTATGGAGCTGGAGCATATGCTTCTTAGTAAAGTATCTCAAGAATGGAAAAAAAGTCTCCAATGTATTCAATACTACTATGAAATCAGTATATAATCACCTATACAGTCATAGGAATGGTAAAATATAACTATATTCCAGACAGAAGGAGGGAAGAGAGGGGAGAAGAAGGGGGGAGGGGAGGCCTGGGGGAGGGAGGGCATTTGGGGGGACCTAACCTAATGTGCATAATGCAATGATACATTTCTAAACTATTAAGAATTGAGTATAAATGTCTTACCACAACAAATAAGTAAGCAAGGAGATGGTTATGTTAATCAGTTAGATGTAAGTATTCCACATTGTATATCAAATCAGCACATTGTACCTCATAAATGCATTAATGTACACAGTTATGATTTAATAAAGAATTCATTTTTTTGAGACAGAGTTTCACTATGTCACCCTCGGTAGACTGCCGTGGCATCACACGGCTCACAGCAACCTCAAACTCTTGGGCTTAAGCGATTCTTCGCCTCAGCCTCCCAAGTAGCCAGGACTACAGCCACAATGCCTGGCTGTTTTTTTGTTGTAAACATTGTTGTTTAGCTGGCCTGGGCCAGGTTCAAACCTGCCAGCCTCAGTGTCTATGGCTGGCACCGTAACTACTGCACTACAGGCACCGAGCCTGATTTAATAGAGTTTTAAAAAAATTAAGTATACCTACTGTCCTTCCAAAAATAAATAAATAAAAATAAATAAAATGTGAATATGAGTGCCCCACCTCCATGGATTCAGATACAGTATGTCTGCCATGAGAGCAGACGCCTACATAGTTAACAGGCATCCCAGGTCCTTCTGATATGATTAATCTCCAAAAATAGTAGGGACAATGCCTTGGGAGGCATTCTCAGGAGCTCTTGACCATAAACTAAAGTGGAATAATAAGATAGGTTGTTGAATAGCATGTTTTTTCCCCAAGTTCCACAAGTTCCTTCCTTCCTCACAAGAGACCTGAGGCAGGAGGAGTTTGATGTTTCCCTATAAATTAAAAAGATCTCGAGATACAGAGAGGACTATGAAGCTTCTGGATGGTAAAACAATGACTTGACCAAAGCCAGTGCTCTATGGACTGAGTTTATCCAGAAGATGGCACCAAACAGAAGGACACTAGGGCAAGGATTCTCAAACTTCATCACACATTAGAATCTCCTGGAAAACTTAAAATCCCAAGGCCCAGCTTATATCCCTTAAGGATCAAATCCGAATGTCTGAGAGTAGGATCCAGACACTAGTGCTTTTTTCTAATTCCCAGGTAATTACGATGTGCAGCAAGGTTTGGGAATCACTACCAGAAGACTCCTACTTTGCAAATCCCGACATTTTCCCAGGTGTCTAAGGGAGACATTCTAGGGAGGAAAATAGATTTGCTTTTCTCATAAGTTTAGAGATTACTGCATACTGTATTTCTCACATGGGAAATCTTACTGCCTCTCAGCATATTAAAGGATCTGTGTACACAGTCTTATAATTGGAAAAACTCATCAACTTTCCTTGACCCACCATTTCCCAAAAGAATTTGGCCACAGGACCTCTTTTTTTTTAGCATCCCACAGAACTAGTGTTCCCATGGAAGGATGCTCCTTAGGCAGTATAGCACTAAAGAGGCACAGAACTGTCCAAATACCAGACAACAAAGTAGTAATTATTCTAGGAAACAGCATCTCCTAATGATTTGTCTAAGGATCTGGCTCCTTTAAGTCTGTCAGACTGACTCCCCCAAGAGCAATAGCTCCTACTGGAAAAGGAATTAAGAAGGAGTCTGGGGGGAACGACATCCTTCCAAATGGATCCCTTAGCAGCTATAGAAGTAGAAACTAATTTTTCCCTTAAAGAAAGTCTCTCCCTTAAGTTTTGAAGTGGACCCAGTGGCTAAGTCCTTGCAGTTCTACTTTATAAATGACAGTGACCCAACCCCACCCCTAGACATGCAAGTGAAACAGGCTGCTAAGGCCATCAGACCCCACTTTCAGAAAGCTGTGGTTGGATTTTATACTTCTAGTTTATTAGGTTGATAGAATCTTTCTGCAATGTATCCATAGATCAAAACATAACATTGTGTCCCCCAAAATTGTGCATACGCAATTATTATTTGTCAATTAAAATTTCTAGATGGTTTTCTAAACATACTATCAGAATGATTATTAAGATGGTTCAGTCATCATTTGTCCAGCCCCAGAAGAGAAGCAAAATGAACTTTTAAAGAGTGCAGGTCATAATGTCATATACAGGGCCTAAAAAATTAAAGTAAAAGAGGTCTAGAGATTTTTTTGTTTTAAGACCCACATATGTGATCAACATTTGGAAAGGAAATCCAACAGGATAATGATAGTGAAGGCTACTTTGGCTGCTTGCTCTCTGCCAACTCATTCCTCTAAGATGGACAGATGACAGATGATGATGATGACACAGATAGAGACATATATTTGCTCATTTAATCCATGCAACAATCCTATGAGTCAGGTACTATTACCTCCATTTTTAGGACATGAGAAAGTTTAGGCTTGGAGAGTTGAAGTGGACCACCAATAGTCCCACAGTAAGTGGAAACCAGGGTTTAAACTCAAGAAGTCAAGCTCCAGAATTCACACTCCTGACTCCTACATGATATTGCAACACACAAAATGGGGATGTCTCTAAACTCAGTGTCTGGGAATAATTGAGCAATTCTTCCTTCTATGTCTGTGTTTTCCTTTTAGCCTTTACAAAAGAAGAAAACTTGTCTTAAAGATGAGACTTCAGTTGCAGAATGAGTAGATTGTGAGAGATAATGCTTGGCCAGGCCCTTGTTCCTTCTGTGGCTGTGAAGTATCACTCACAGTCACTGCAAAGGAGTGGACCGAGCATCCACCCTACCCCCATGTAGCTTCACCTTTATAGCTGTAGTTGATTGGATAAAGAGAAGACCAGATCTGAGTCAACTGCAACAGATAAACCTTTCTTATCCCAAAAAGCTCTTTTCTTGAACTATTTAGGTGGATGTCTCATTCTTACAGCCAAAAAAGTCATGAGTTACGGGCTGGAGTGGATGCTAAGAAGGATGTGTAAAGTACGTATCTTTAGCTCTCACACTGGAGTCCATCTTCCTCCATCTAGACTTAGGTAGACCTCTTGCCAGTTTGAGGCTGAGGAACACCTAGTGCCTATAAATTTCCTTTGGAAGGATTTTGGAAGGGCTTATCCTGCTGCAATGTTCCCTTTCAATTCATCATTGGTATCCCTGCCCTCACTTTACATATTCTGGAACTGCAGAATTTTTATACATTTTCATAAGATACTGGTACCAAAGGGGACATTAGAAGTCAAATGACACAGCCTTTTCAAATCATAGGCAAATAGGTTGAGGCCCTCAAATAGGAAGACAGTTGGTGGTTGTATCAGTCCATTTGATTCCTAGTCTATGAACTTTCTTTTTAACTTCAGATTAATATGGGAGTACAAATGATTAGGTTACATTGTTTGCATTTCTAAGGTAAAGTTCAAGTTGTAGTTAACCCCTTGATCCAGGGGATGTACTTATACCCTACATTGTGCACATTAGATGAAAGCTTACCAATCCCCCTCCCTCCTTCTTTTTTCCCTCTCCAACCTCTCCCCTCCCCCCACCACTTGAATATACTTGTGTTTTTCTCTTGTGGGTATATAGTTGTTTTTTTCTACTGGTTTCATAGTAGTATTCAGTACATTGGATACTTGCTTTTCCATTCTTGTGATACTTCACTGAGAAGAATGTGTTTCAACTCCATCCAGGTAAATACAAAAGATGTAGAATCCCCATCTTTTTATGATTGAATCTATTTAATCAGTTAATCAAACTGGTTACCAGACACTTTACCCAGTGACCCCTTATTGCTCTCAAGTACAGAAAAGTCCCCAAATAAAGATGATCTTGATTTAGTTCTATGCCTATCCACCTTTTCTATCCTTCAACTTTCTCAGAGGTGTGCAGTCCTGAGACAAATTTCTTCCATTGCTTCCCTTATGAGATTTCTTAAAGTTTTCTAAGAGTCTCCACATGTGAACTTTGGAGCCATAAAGAATATTGGAATCTTGTCAACTCCTCATCATACAGATATGGAGAATAAGAGACTGAAGAGGGAGTGACTTACAGTCGCTAGGTTTCTTAGCAAGAACTTAGTATTTATAAGTAACAGACCAGCCCAGCACATAACATGGCTTGAACACACAGATTAATTCACTGTAAGAGTCTCCAAAATAATTCTCCAGACTATGAGGATACAGGAAAGGGTGCATCCAAGTCTCGGGAACAATTGTGACCATCAACTCCTAAGATACAAGGAATTTTTCTATTGTCCATATCATTTCTAAACATCAGCTTTATTTTCTTCCTACATCTACTTTGTGAAAGAAAGAAAAAAAAATGCCCACTGGTCATTTCCACACTTCATGTGTCCCAACTTGTCCACCACAAAGCAGGTGAAGATCACTTTTTCTGATGCCAAATTAAAAGAAAAATAATTCCTAAGAAAGACCTCAGATGTTATTTGCCCAAGGTATGGAGTAACAATACTGGGCCAAAACTGATTAGTGGCCAGTAGGGGAAGACCAGAAAGATGGGATATACAGGGAGACAGAAATACTTGCATGATCCACATGGTCACACAATAGAACATTTCCAAGAAAGAAGGAATACTGTTCTGGGGTCACAACAGAATAAGATTTTCACCACACTGAAGTAAGGAGAATCAGAGAAATTCCCACTGCCCCTGTGCTTCAGAGAATGGTGCAGAGGTGGTAGGTGAGCTAGAAGCAGATCTGCCACTGGCACCCCAACAGCTTATGCTTTCCTCCTGTCTTTTATCCACCAGGCCTTGGGAAGACAATGGTTGTTTGGTGGTTTTTCAAGCTTTGTGTCTGACCTCTTCAGGCCAATGTCAAGTGTGGAAAGTTCATCTCCCACCATTCCCATACTTCCCAGTTTCTGGGTTCCCCAGTGCTCATCCCCATCCCAACCCATGTTCAGAGAGAGCTCTGAGACTGTCTCCTTCTGAAGAAAGTGAGTGGCAATGTTTAATGCAAGGTCCCTTCTTAAATAACTTATCTTTTTAATAGTGTTAAAGCTCGAGTAGATAGAATCTCAGCCTTCAGAAGGACTCAAATCTCTCTTAATCAACTATTTACCCCATGTGACAGATGGAGACACCAAGGAAGACAGCAAGGGAATTCCTTTATGGAAGGACACACAGCTGGCTGATGGTAGTTAGCTGATGGTGGTTCTTTCTATTATATCCTATAGTTTCAAAAACAAAAAAAGAAAGGTCAAGCGGACTAGCATCAAGCAAGGGAATTGGAAACAAAAAGTAGGAATTTAAGAGGGATACAGGCTCCTTCGTGGCACTTCAGAAATCATGCCATTTGTAATATCTGTTGACTTGCATTGCCCCCAGAAGGGCTGTGGCATTCCTTCTTCCACTTCCAGAACACTTCATTATTTTCTGGGACGAAGGAAGTTGGCGGGGTCTCCTGAAGCCCACGAGAATGGTCATGCGACCAACAACTTCCTTCCTTGACAGCTCCTAATAGTGACGCTCTCCTTGGAGGGCACCAGGTGTGGCAGACACTTGAGAGGACCCAGCTTAGTGCCAGGAGTGAGCCCAGGCTGGGTGCAGATAGAGCACTACCCTTACCATTCCTTTATTGAGCTGCATGTCCAAGGTTTCTCTACAGAAGATCTGTTTATTCTCATTTTAGGCATTGTAGCACATTGTAGTAAACCTTCTTGTAAATGGTATTCCTGGGCTGAAGAGCCCACTTTTCAAAAATCTAAAAGCACATTTTTAAGCATTAGTGTGGTATAATTGATATAACAAAAATTGCACTAATTTATTATATACCATTTGATGACTTTGAAAAAAAATAAATAAGTATATATACTCATAATACCATCACCACAATCAGTGTATATTGTGTACCTATCCAAAATTTTCCCTGTCTTCTTTTATGGGTTTTCTTTTTTGTTGTTTTGAGTGGTTGATTGGATCATTGGTTGTATGGTGGTAAGAACATTTGAACTGAGATCCATCCTCTTCACATATTTTTAAGTAACTAATATCATATTATAACTGCGGGTTCTATGTTGTATAGCAGATCTCTAGAATTATTCATCTTGCATAACTGAACCTTTATGCACAGTGAACAATTCTCCATCCCACCTCTCCCCGTTCCCTGGCAACCACCATACTACTCTCTGCTTCTGTGAGTTAGACTATTTTGTTACCTCATATAAATGAAATCAGCATTTATCTTCCTGTGACTCACTTATCTCACTTAGCATAGTGTTCCTGTAAGTTCATCATCGTCACAAATGGCAGAATTTTCCTTTGGGAATTAAAATAACTGAAAAAAAGAAAAACAATCACAGGTTGTCTATTTCAATGAGTTCTATACAAGGTATAGCAGGACATAGGGAACTATTGATACTAACACCCATTTATAACCAGGTAACGTCTCTGTTATCAACCAATTCAAAATTTCCTAATTAAACCCAATTCCCTTTCCCTACCTAAGTGGAAGGCATTTGTTTTCAACTTTCCCTGAGCTCTCTTTATAGAGTAAAAAGTAAAGAGTAAAAAGTATAGAGTATAGAGTAAAAAGTAGATGGAGTTCCATATACAACATGGGACTTCATGACCATGTTCTATAGCTTTTTCATTTAGCCCTTTCTTCTTGAATAGATATCTTTAAATGCTTACTGAGAATTTTTTTCTTTTTCAATTTTTTATATTGACTTCAAAATACTAAGTGGATGCAAATTTTTTGGTACACTGGTAACTTTTATAATGCTTAAAGCAGGGATATTAGTGTGCCCCTCACCTGAATAGTGTTCACCGTAACTGTGCCTGCTTAGAATCGAATCAGAAGGAGACATTAAATTTTTTTTCTTAGACCTGGCAACTTATTCTCTTAAAAATCCCTTCCCAGTCATTGTGTTCTCTCTATATTCTGGTAGATTCTAAGAGAGCAAATAATTCCTCAATATACTGCTGTTATTCACACAAACCCAATATTGTCTTTCTCAACCAGGAAGAAATTTCATAAAGCCAATTCAAGCTTTCCAACCAGTTCCTTAACATTTCACACCACCTGTAACACACTTGACATATGAACATTTATTAATCATCTCCTTAGTGGAGACATAAATTTTCAGCCAGGGTTTTGATATCTAGACAAAATGTGATTAGCGTAATAAAATATTTCTTATAATAATTATAATATATATTTTAAAATAGCCCATATCCTGGAATAAACAATGTCTTTGAATATATTTGGTTGTCTTTTGCTTTACTGTAGTGATTTTAAATTGAAACGTCCTTTGGCCCTCTGCAAACTCAATCTTCTACCCTTCGTATATCTGTTCCTCCAATTCAAAGTCCAGTTCCTGGAATTCCGTGTGTGATGCAGCCTTGTTGGCTGGATTAGTTTGGAGAAATCCTGTTCATAAAATAATCTCAGTACTTCTATGAAACCAACTTATATTTACTCACACTTTCTTATGAAAGATAGAACACAACTATAGCCCAGGATGACGGAGAGAAATGGAGTGGGAAGGGAGGGCAAGGGAAAGGTTTCACAGAGGGAGGGTAAAAGGCAGGACCACACCTATGGAACATATTGTAAGGGTACAAGTCAAATCTGTCAAGTGTAGAACATAAATGTCTTAACACAATAATCAAGTAAATGAGGCGAAAGATACGTTGATTGGTTTGATGTAAGCACATCAGATTGTATAAAAAAAAAAAACACATTGTACCCCACATATGCATAAATGTATTCATGATCTATGTGTATGACTTAATAAAAAAATAATAATAATATCACCCACTCTTCCCCCACCCACAACTGTTTACATCATTAACATAACTGGAATCTTGTTTTTTGGTAATCCAGGAAACAAGAAGTGAAGAAATTTAAGTTTTAGGGGGAAAAAAATTATTTTTAATGCAGAAAAGATGAGTAGACAGGGCCTGCTCCCTTCCAGTGCCTTGGGTTTGGTTGAAGTAAGGCAACTTTGGTTGTAGCAGATCAAGAGCCAACAGATTTTGTGATGCTTTGAATGTAATTCTCAGGTCACTGTTGCAGAGCACAGGGATCCTGTAGAGGCAAAGATCCCTCCTGCCCACTCGCCCATGGAATTCAGCAATGCTCTGCTTTCCTGAGGACAAATCCTTTAAGAACACAGACAGTCGAATCTATAATGCAGAAACTAGAAATACTATTATGGGCAGTGGGAATGGCATAACTTTGTCAAGTGCATTTTCAGGCAATGGAGCTGGAACAGGTGGGGAAGAAGAAAGAACAGGGCATATTTCCAGTGACGACAGCAATTGACACACATGTTATTTGTGGGCACTGTGTAGAGACTGGTGTGTGGCATCCCTGGGAACACCTAGGGATCTGAGGAACACCTTGAGCAGTGTCAGCTTTGCTAAGTGGGACCTCAAACTACCATCATTTGATCATTAAAAATAAATGTAATCTAAATATTAAATTCAAATTGATGATATAACTCTGAAGTACATAGGAGTAGAGGATACTGTGATGTCTACAACTTAATCTTGAAATGAATCAAAAAATAAGGGGAGTTGATAGGTGAATTGATGGATGAATAAATTAATGGATAGGTTATATCCATGTAATGAAGTAAATATAGCAAAATATTAGAAATGACAGAATCTGAGTACTGAGTATAGGGTGTTCACCATACATTATTTTTAATATTTCTATAGGACAGGAAAATTTCATTAAACATTTGCAAAAAATATATAATCTTGTGTTATAGACTAGTGAGATGCGTCCTATCTGGATTGCACAGGATTTAATTTCAGATCCTTTGGTCACCTGTCCTGGGAATCAAAGCCCTCGCTCCCATCTCTTCTGAGGCTATGTTTTCCTTTTCTTCCTTCCTCTCCCTGGAGCTAAAAGTTCCGGGCCTTTTTTATCCCTCCTGCCATAATATATTCATTTGAACACTGAGCATGCTATAAATAATGAGTGTCCAGAATGCTGGCACCACAGAGTAGGTGGTTCTCGGGATTTTCCAATTTGGGAGATGATTAGGACAACCTGGCTCTATTGAGAATTTTTCTCAGGGCCTCCTTCACTTCCTGGTTCCTCAGGCTGTAGATGAGGGGGTTCAGCATGGGGATCACTGTCGTGTAGAACACAGAGGCCACCCGGTCGTCCACCGAGGACCGGCCCGAGTTATCCCGCAGGTACATGAAGATGAGGGTGCCGAAGAAGAGTGACACAGCCGTGAGGTGGGAGGCGCAGGTGGAGAAGGTCTTGGCCCGGCCTCCAGCTGAGCGGATCCGCAGAATGGCCGCGATGATGAACGCGTAGGACACCAAGATCACCACCATGCAGGCGGGGATGACAAAAACGGCGAACACAATAATCACCACTTCCTGGGTGTAGCTGTCCCCGCAGGTCAGCTTCAACAGAGGAGGAAGATCACAGAAAATAAAGTCGATCTCCCCGCTTCCGCAGAAGGACAGCGTGAAGGCGGAGACTGTCCGCACCAGGGCGCTGCAGAGGCCGGCAGCGTAGGCCGCGGCCACCCAGCCCAGGCAGGCCTCGTGCGTGACAACGCTGACGTAAAGCAGGGGCTGGCACACTGCCGCGTAGCGGTCGTAGGCCATGAGCGCCAGGATATAGCAGTCGACAGAACCAAACAAAGTGAACAGGAAGAACTGAGCCACACAGCGCATGTAGGACAGAGCTGCCCTGCGCTCCTGCAGCACGGCCAGCATCTGAGGGACGGTGACAGACGAATAGCAGATATCCATGAGAGACAGGTGGCTCAGGAGGAAGTACATCGGGCTGTGGAGCCGGCGATCCGTGCAGATCAAGGTGATCATCCCCAGGTTTCCCAGCAAGGTGATGAGATAGATGCATAAAAAAAGCAGGAAGAGGGGGAGGGCCCATTCGGGGCAGTCCGAGAACGCGATGAGAAGGAACTCGGTCACCAAGGTGAGGTTGGTCTGTGCCATGAAACCAGCGGTACCTGGGAGAACCTGGAGGAGAACAGATTAGGAAACTGTGCCTAAGATTCAACTGTATTTCCAATTTACACTTATCTAACATGTACTATGGACAAAATATGCCAGGTGCTAAATGGAGCTTTAGAGACAGCTCATCTTAGCTCCTGCCTTCAAAGGAATCCTGTGACTTAGTCATCTTAGTATGTCAAGAAACAGATACAGTAAACATTTTTTAGACCAGGAGGGCATATTCACCCATCTCTTTTGCTAAGTCACCAAGCTCTGAGACAAATCTTCCCTATGGCTCCATTAGACAGGGATACATGTTCTCTCACCTGCTGAGGAACTGCCCATCTCAGGACCCTGTCTGTTTCTCTCCGTGACCACAGCTCATCCCTGATTTCAAACATTCATCATCCCTTGCCTCGTCATCTCTTACCTGGATCAAAACAACAGCTGTGGAACTAATGGCACTCTCTGCCTTCCGATTTGCTTCTTGCCCGTCCTTGCTCTTCATTCACGGTGGCCAGAGTGATAATTCTAAGACTTTAACTTAACCCCATTCTCATCTTCCTGTTAAAAATCCTGCCATGGTGCCCCATCACCATGAGATATTATTTAACTCCTCCACATGCTGGGAATGCTCTCTGTGAGCTCTCCCCAACACCACTTCTCAACCTCCCACATTCCTCTCTAGCCATGCGGAGTTACTGGCACCTTCTCCAATGCCCCCATCTTCTCTCATGTCTCTGCAGTTTCGGCAGAACACCCTTGCTGCCCAGAAAACCATCTCTTTTCCATCCCAAAGGGAACACGGCTCACAATAAGGCCTTAATATTATCTTGTGGAATGGATAAAGTCACCAAGTGAAATACCAAGCACCTTGCAAAGGGAAAGGTATTCTGCACATGTTCAAGTGATTATTTTTATTTTTGTGAAAGTATTTAAAAGCATAAAATGCCTGAAGTCTAAGAACTCACTAAAATTGACCAGTAATCGCAGAGGTCATAAGCCATGCTTGGGCTTACACTTCTACACTCAACCTAGCAATGTGCTTACTGAACAGAGCTGCTGTCTGAACTAGAGGCCCTTAGTTTAATTGAAATGAATTTTGTAGTAACTAATATTGTCCTTAATAGAAAACCAACTCTATTCTAAGTAATGTATATAACTAACTCATTTAATCCCTACAACCTCTTTATGATTCAGGAACTTTTCTTATCTTCATGTTACAGATGAGCAAAATCAGACCAGGAGTTTAAGGACCATGCCCAAAGTTGCATAGAACTGACCCTACAAACAAACTGCACACAGAAGCGCTATTTACCTTAAAACAGGATTTCACATGCATCACGTGGCTATTCCAACAGCCCCTATCAAGAAATGTCCACCATTAGGTAAAGAAATGTAAATACCAGCACCACGGTCTGTTAGTTTATGAAGACTGATGGAGAATTTTGAGCTCACAGATAGAAAGCCCTTTGGCACAGTTGATATGCAGCAGAACAGAGAAGACATTTCACCTTCTTTACAGCATAAGACTCTGGAAGCTAGACAAGTGTTGGACTGAGCTATTGGAAAAAATGCAAAAGGAAATTGGATCTGATGATCTGAATTGGGCATGAGCCAAGAGTACCAGGTGGGTTTCCTCACCTGAATTTCATGTTGCCTTTACCCACCCCATCCTCTTCTCTCTTTGTGCACTATTTTTCCTTAGGCTCTGAAATATCATTTCTCCCCTAGTGCTTAGAGGAGCATCCTAAGGGTGTGAGGGAACAGGTGCTGCACTGGGTTTCAGGAGATCTGGTGGTTCTTGCTGCCCTCCCAGACCTGCTCATCTGTGATGTTTGGAAAGCCTCTTGCACCTGCCATGCCCTTCTCTGTCCCCCCACATCCCCTGCAAACACAAAATGTGAATTGGTGTAAGGAAACAATGGCTTACATGCCTGATAGTCAGTCTCTGAACACTACGATCCTCCAGATCTTTTTAAGCTGTTTCTTTTCTGTCAAGGACTCCCTTTATATTCTTTTTGTTTCCATGATCTTCTAAATCTAAGATGCATTTTTCACCCTGGTTCTGTTCAATTCCTGGCTGGAACAGCAGATTTAGGGGAACAGCTTCATCCCATGGGCTCCCAGCTCCAACCCAACTCCCTTTGGAGAAGCCACTAATAGTTGCTACAAAAGTTCTGAAGCCTCCACTCAATGGCTAAAGTGGTCTCTAAGGAAAGGCAATTATTGTTCATGTGGGTTCCTCACAAGGCACCTGGTCCCTCTCATGAAGGAGTAGAGAAGGCTTCCCTCCCCGTCCCAGCTCCCAGAGCCCTACCAGTGGGGTTTAAAGGCCTGAACGCCAGTTCTACATAGTTCCCCAAGGAGGTAAATGTCTCTGGTTTTAATTTCTCTGTTCAGAACAATGTCTGAAATTATGTCCATTATTCCTATCACCAGTGTGGCCATATCCTGGAAGAACAGCACTTTGTGAACACAGGCTTTGCTCAATGTAAGTCAAGAGGACTAAGTGAGCCTCCTAACCAGAGACCTCAACAACACACATCCTGTCTCCTTTGCCCTCTCTGGGAGTCAAGTGTTCCATTAAGCCTTTCATTAAGTCCTTTCTCCCCTCTTATATGCAAATGAAACCAACAAAACCCTGGGATGCTGCCCAGAGGAGAAATTGGCAAGTTCTTATTGGCATGGCCTTTGCCAGCTCTCTGCATTCTTGACACACTAGTACTTTTTCAGCCCCCAATTCATGGACATTGTGTTAAATCATTGAATTTCAACATATCTTTGGTTCAAAAAAGGAAAAAGGGAAGAGGAAGATGAATAGAATAATTGTTTTCTTTGGCAGTTTTGGGAACCCAGAGACAATGAGACCACATAATTCACTGATTCATCACTGTGCTAAGAGTTTTAAGTGAAAAGCAAGAGATACTAAATGAAACGAAAAGAAAAACCACAATGACTATCTATAAGAAATATGCAGCCTAACAAATGTGATCATTATCCATACTACAAGATAGACATTACTGAACTCTTATTCAAGGTATGAGTTAGATGCCCTGGGGATCCAGTGTAGGGCAAGATTTCTTACAGGTGAGGTGAATCACAGAGGGCTTCCAAGAGGAGGTGAACTTTGACAGTCAGTTTGGACAGAGGAGCAGTGGGAGAGTGATAGGCAAAACTCTTCAGGAAAGGGAAAGAACAAATAAGAACAAATGCAGCATGACCAAAAGCAGATGGAATGATGAGTGGCACCTTGGAGGCAGCACAGGACAGTCCTAGATGAGTCAAGTCCAGGGCTAGGGGGAGGTAATTGAAGCACCAGCTCAAGCAAATAAGTTAAGGTGGTGCCAGAAACCTTAGTAAACAACAGAAATAATACTTTATTGTAATACTTTTAAAAATCCAAATCAATGCAAAAAAAAATCTATGATGAACAAAACATCAACATTTTAAATAGAGACAGCACAGTGTCACAGCTTCTTCTTTGCCTCAGTCCCCAACATGGCTTGGTGCAGCGCTGGTACCAGGAGATAATCTTAGAAGGGAGGGCAAGATCAAGGGCTTAGCAAGTGCCCATCTGTCAGTGGGTAGCCCATTCCTCTCCTCTTGATTCTCCACATAGAAAAAAACAATGCAGGAAGCCCAACTTAACAAGATCAAATATTTGTAGAGTATCTTTAACCATGTCAAAGTACTCACTTCTTCATGTATTCTTTTTCTATTTCAGATTAAAATGAGGGTACATACAATGAGGTTATATTGGTTTTTTTGAGGTTATATTGTTTTAAAAGTAAAATAAAATCTATACTTTTTGTCCTTTGTAAATTTATTCTTTATTCTGGATAAAATCTAGAACCTATCCTCAAAATTTTTGAGGACATTCAAAGACTTACTATTGGATCTTAATCCAAGATGGCGGCTGAGTAACAGCTTCCATGCAACAGGGCCTGGTGAGTCTGGGGAGATAAGACTCCATGCATCTCTGTCTGGTGAGATCTGCCTATAATAATCCCTTTGAGGATACAGGGAGTCATCAAGGGACTTCTGGATCCTAAGAGGAGGACAAAAACAGTGGGAAACTGGCAAGTAGTTGCATGTGTTCGATCAACCTAATCCCGCGGGCAGCCATAAGTACAAGCAGCAGTGAGACTACAAACCAGAAAGGCCTTACCTGTGAACTGTTTCAATGTTTTTGGACTTGTCACTCAGTTGAACTGCCTTGGGGAGAGCTTGAGCAGGAGTGCAGAGAAGTTTGGGCATTGTCTAGGGCCCCTGACTGAGCCGCTGAGCCAGACAGAGCTAATAGTGTTCGGCTGTGGGCCACAGGGAGCCATTGTGAGAGAATTGTCCCAGCCAGCTCCGCCCTCAGGGTCGCAGAGCAAAGATTAGGCAGGAGCTAGTAACCTAGTGACTGAGCAGCCTAAAGGCGGGGACTGAGCTGCCTTACAGCCTTAACCCTCAGGGGCAGAGTGAGACCAGTTTTGGCACACTGGAGCCTGGGGCTGTTGCCCTGGGTAGAGTGCCGTGGCGTCACAGCCATAGTAACCTCAAATTCCTGGGCTTGGAACCACCTGGACCTCCATAAGAGCTGGGTCACAACACCCAACCCATGACCCACACCTGCCAGGCCTCCACATGCCTGACCAGGAACTGTGGGAGCCATGCAACCCTGTGTCCTCTCTCCTGTACCCTCCCTGCCTCCACACCGGCTGCTCATCTGGCCAGGGACTCTGGTAGCTGCATGCCCTCCAGAGCCCTCCCTGCCTCTGCACAGAGCCCTTCTCCTGGCCAGAGACTGCTGGAACCTTGGGCTCTCTGTGCCAAAGTCACTGGGTGCCAGGCACTCCCAAAAACATGTGCACCACCTCCTGCCCTGTTGCTGGATCCAGGTGTGTCACACTCCAGAGCTGCTTCCACAACCAGAATTCCCCAACCCCAGAGGAACTACGCAGGGTCACTCCCTACAAAGATCCAGCAACAATAGAATGATCTTGCTGGGGTCTAATCTTGGAGAGACACCTCCCCAACTCTGAGGATGGCCAGAGGCATCGGTGAAAAACAATTATGAGGTGAAATCAACAGAAAAACTCTGGCAATATGAATAATCAGAGTAGATCAATTCCCTCAAGGATCAATGGGGCAGACACAGCACAAGATCCCATGCACAAACAAATAGCTGAGATGTCAGAAATCGAATTTAGAATCTGGATAGCAAATGAGATCAAATTAGAATTCCAAGCAGTAACCCAAAAAATATCTCAAGAATTCAATGAATTCAAAGACCAAATGACCAAAGATTTTGACACATTGAGACAAGAAGTTGCAGCCCTCAAAGATCTGAGAAACACAGTAGAATCCCTCATTAACAGAATGTAGCAAGCAGAAGAAAGGATTTCTGACATTGAAGACAAAGCTTTCAAACGCTCCCAAACTCTCAGAGAGGAAGAGAAATGGAGAGCAAAAACAGATCACTCCCTCAGAGAGCTCTGGGAAAATTCTAAAAAAAAAAAAAAACAATATTCATCTTATATGGATCCCCAAAAGCGACAAAGTGGCTTCACAAGGCACAGAGTCCCTTCTCCATGAGATTATGAAGGAGAACTTTCCATACATGCCAAGAGATCCTGAAATTCAGATAGCAGACAGTTTCAGAACTCCAGGATGACTCAACCCAAATAAGACATCCCCCAGACACATCATAATCAATTTCACTAAAATTAATATGAAGGAGAAAATTCTGAAAGCAGACAGACGAAAGAAAACCATCAATTACAAGGGCAAGAATATTAGAATAACTGCAGATTTCTCTGCTGAAATCGTTCAAGCTAGAAGAGGATGGTCATCGACTTTTAATCTCCTAAAACAAAATAACTTTCAACCCAGGATCCTATACCCAGCTTAACTGAGTTTCATTTATGTCAGAGAAATTAAATACTTCAATGACATTCACACGTTGAAGAAATTTGCCATAACTAAACCAGCTCTCCAGGATATTCTCAGACCAATCCTCCATAAAGACCAGCATAATCCTCCACCACAAAAGTAAACCCACCCAGAAAATTTTGATCAAATTCCAACTTCCACAGTCACAAAAGAATTAAAAATGTCCACCGGACTCTTGAAAGGCTTATCAATATTCTCAATTAATGTGAATAGTTTAAATTGTCCTCTAAAGAGGCACAGGTTGGCTGACTGGATACAAAAACTCAAGCCAGATATCTGCTGCATACAAAAATTGCATATTACACTAAAAGACAAATATAGACTTAAGGTGAAGGGATGGTCATCTATACTCCAGGCAAATGGAAAGCAGAAAAAAAACAGGCATTGCAATTCTATTCACAGACGCAATAGGCTTTAAACCAACCAAAATAAGGAAGGATAAGAATGGACACTTCATATTTGTTAAAGGCAATACTCAATATGATAAGATTTCAATTATTAATATTTATGCACCCAATCAGAATGCTCCTCAATTTATAAGAGAAACTCTAACAGACATGAGCAATTTGATTTCCTCCAGTTCCATAGTAGTTGGAGATTTTAACACCCTTTTAGGAGTGCTGGATAGATCCTCCAAAAACAAGCTAAGCAAAGAAATTTTAGATTTAAACTTAACCATTCAACATCTCGACATAACAAACATCTACAAAACATTTCATCCCAACAAAACTGAATACACATTCTTCTCATCTGCTCACGGAACATACTCCAAAATCGACCACATCCTAGGCCACAAATCTAACCTCAGCAAACCTAAAAAAAATAGAAATTATTCCTTGCATCTTCTCAGACCATCATGGAATAAAAGTTGAACAATAACAACAGGAACCTGCATACCCATACAAAAACTTGGAAGCTAAACAGCCTTATGCTGAAGGTTATAGACGAGATTAAGAAGGAAATCACCAAATTTTTGGAACAAAACAACTATCAAGACATGAATTACCAGAACCTCTAGGATACCACAAAGGCAGTCAGAGAGGGAAATTTATAGCACTGCAAGCCTTCCTCAAGAGAACGGAAAGAGAGGAAGTTAACAACTTAATGGGACATCTCAAGCAACTGGAGAAGGAAAAACACTCCAACACCAAACCCACCAGAAGAAAAGAAATAACCAAAATCAGAGCAGAATTAAATGAAATTGAAAACAAAAGAATTATACAACAGGTCAATAAATTCAAAAGTTGGTTTTTTGAAAAGATCAATAAAATAGATAAACCTTTGGCCAACCTAACCAGAAAAAAAAAAAAAGAGTAAAATCTCTAATTTCATCAATCAGAAATGGTAACGATGAAATAACAACAGACACCTCAGAAATTCAAAAAATCCTGAACGAATACTACAAGAAACTCTACACTCAGAAATATAAAAATCTGGAAGAAATTGACCAATACCTGGAAGTATGCCACCTACCAAGACTTAGCCAGAATGAAGTGGAAATGTTGAACAGGCCTATATCAAGTTCTGAAATAGCATCAACTATACAAAATCTCCCTAAAAAGAAAAGCCCAGGACCAGATGGCTTTACGTTAGAATTCTACCAAACCTTTGAAGAAGAACTAGTACTTATATTACTAAACCTCTTCCAAAATATAGAAAAAGAAGGAATATTACCCAACACATTCTATGAAGCAAGCATCACCTTGATCCCCAAACCAGGGAAAGACCCAACAAGAAAAGAAAATTATAGATCAATATCACTAATGAATATTGATGCTGAAATACTCAATAAGATCCTAACAAACAGAATCCAACAACACATCAAAAAAATTATACACCATGACCAAGTGGGATTTATCCCAGGCTCTCAAGTCTGGTTCAATATATGTAAATCTATAAATGTAATTCAGCACATAAACAAACTAAAAAATAAGGACCATACGATTCTCTCAATTGATGCAGAAAAAGCTTTTAATAATATCCAGCATCCCTTCATAATCAGAACACTTAAGAAAATTGGTATACAAGGGACATTACTTAAACTAATAGAGGCCATCTACAGCAAACCCACAGCCAATATCGTATTGAATGGAGTTAAATTGAAATCATTTCCACTTAGATCAGGAACCAGGCAAGGTTGCCCATTGTCTCCATTGCTCTTTAATGTTGTAATGGAAGTTTTAGCCACTGCAATTAGGGAAGAAAAGGTGATCAAGGGTATCCACATAGGATCAGAAGAGATCAAACTTTCACTCTTCGCAGATGATATGATCGTATATCTGGAAAACACTAGGGATTCTACTACAAAACTTCTAGAAGTGATCAAGGAATACAGCAATGTCTCAGGCTACAAAATCAACACCCATAAATCTATAGCCTTTATATATACCAACAATAACCAAGCTGAAAAAACAGACAAGGACTCTATTCCATTCACAGTAATGCCAAAAAAGATGAAATATTTGGGAGTTTATCTAACAAAGGACGTGAAAGATCTCTACAAAGAGAACTATGAAACTTTAAGAAAAGAAATAGCTGAAGATGTTAACAAATGGAAAAACATACCATGCTCATGGCTGGGAAGAATCAACATTGTTAAAATGTCCATACTGCCCAAAGCAATATATAATTTTAATGCAATTCCTATCAAAGCTCAATTGTCATATTTTAAAGATCTTAAAAAAATAATACTTCATTTTATATGGAATCAGCAAAAACCTCGAATAGCCAAGACATTACTCAGAAATAAAAACAAAGCAGGAGGAATCACACTACCAGACCTCAGACTGCACTATAAATCGATAGTGATCAAAACAGCATGGTACTGGCACAAAAACAGAGAAATAGATGTCTGGAACAGAATAGAGAACCAAGAGATGAATCCAGCTACTTACCATTATTTGATCTTTGACAAGCCAATTAAAAACATTCAGTGGGGAAAAGATTCCCTATTTAACAAATGGTGCTGGGTGAACTGGCTGGCAATCTGTAGAAGACAGAAACTGGACCCACACATTTCACCATCAACTAAGATAGACTCTCACTGGATAAAAGATTTAAACTTAAGACATGAAACTATAAAAATACTTGAAGAAAGTGCAGGGAAAACTCTTGAAGGAATTGGCCTGGGTGAATATTTTATGAGGAGGACTCCCCAGGCAATTGAAGCAGTATCAAAAATACACTACTGGGACCTGATCAAACTATAAAGCTTCTGCACAGCCAAGAACACAGCAAGTAAAGCAAGCAGACAGCCCTCAGAATTGGAGAAAATATTTGCAGGTTATACCTCTGATAAAGGTTTAATAACCAGAATCCACAGAGAACTCAAACATATTAGCAAGAAAAGAACATGTGTCCCCATCTCAGGGTGGGCAAGGGACTTGAAGAGAAACTTCTCTAAAGAAGACAGATGCACGATCTACAAACACATGAAAAAAAGCTCATCATCCTTAATCATCAGAGAAATGCAAATCAAAACTACTTTAAGATATCACCTAACCCCAGTGAGAGTAGCCCACATAACAAAATCCCAAAACCAGAGATGTTGGCATGGATGCAGAGAAAAGGGCACACTTCTACTCTGCTGGTGGGAATGCACACTAATATGTTCCTTCTGGAAGGATGTTTGGCGAATACTTAGAGACCTAAAAATAGACCTGCCATTCGATCCTATAATTCCTTCACTAGGTTTATACCCAGAAGACCAAAAATCACAATATAACAAAGACATCTGTACCAGAATGTTCATTGCAGCCCAATTCATAATTGCTAAGTCATGGAAGAAGCCCAAGTGTCCATCGACCCACGAATGGACTAGCAAATTGTGGTACATGTATACCATGGAATATTATGCAGCCTTAAAGAAAGATAGAGACTTTACCTCTTGCATGTTTACATGGATAGAGCTAGAACATATTCTTAGCAAAGTATCTTAGGAATGGAAGAAAAAGTATCCAATGTACTCAGCCCTACTATGACACTAAATTATAGCTTTCACATGAAGGCTATAACCCAACTATAGCACAAGACTATGAGGAAAGGGCCAAGGAAGGGGAAAGGAAGGGAGAGGTTAGGGTGGAGGGAGGTTAATGGGTGGGGCCACACCTACGCTGCATCTTAGAATGGGTACAGGCAAAACTTACTAAAGGCAGAATACAAATGTCTACATACAGTAACTAAGAAAATGCCATGAAGGCTACGTTGAACAGTTTGATGAGAATATTTCAGATTGTATATGAAACCAGCACATTGTACCCCTTGATTGCACTAATGTACACAGCTATGATTTAACAATTAAAAAAAAAAAAGGCTCACTATTACGTCTGCATGGCTCTCCATTTTCCTGCTCCTGAAAGCTTGTGCCCACTTCCCATGAGTGACTATTCACCCTTCCTTGCCCTACATCATACCAAGCAAGAAGCAGGGTCTTTTTTCTTTTTCTTTCATGCTCTAAAGCAAAATTAACACAATGTTTGTTCGAGTAACAGACTTCAGTAAAGATTTTATAGAAAAGGTGGGAGATTTACATACTATACAGAATTGGGGGGGGGGGTTAGAATTGAATAATCGATGCCATTCTAAAATTTCCCAGCCACTTTGTCCTCACTCCACCTTACTCCACTTTGTCCTCACTGCCTGCTACCATCTGACTCCATCACTTTCTCCACTGACATAATCTTTTGTCCTTATCTGTCTTCCACCAGTTCCAAAGTCTTCCAAATCTCTTCTACCCGATCAATTGAGAGAAGACTCAAAATTCTTCATACACTGTTATGCACAATAACAAAATATCTTCCATTTAGGCCTTGAATTGTAGGTTCTTAAAGGTAATTATCAAGATGTCTTTTATTTTCTTCAACAAGGGCAAAATTTTCTCTGTAGAGGAAAATTAGGTCAAACTTCAGCAAACTTTTGGGTTTTTTACTTTTATCATACCAGAAAAGGATTCAGTGCTCAAGGAAGTCTGGGAGGCTGGGTTAAATGAAGTTAAATAGCTGTCTTAAGTAGAGGATTTCTCAGAGAGTTTAGTATGAGAAAATATTTTATAGGTCTCCAAAGTGCAAAGTAGCAATTCTCAGAAATATTTCACCACGGAGGCCTTAGTTAGCTACTGTAATATAATAAGCACCCAGAAAATTCAGCAGCAAACAATAATAAGCATTTGTTCTCACACTCAAAGGTTTCTGGGTCAGCCAGGGGTTTAGCTTACTAAACTAGGCTTGGCCTCTTCAGCCAAGCTGCAAAAATTGGTCCCGAATCTGTTTCACATGTCCCTCATCATCCTTGGATCAGTAAACCACCTAGGACATTTCTTCTGAAAATGCAGAAGTGCAAACAGGCAAAGCCCATTACTGAAGCGCATTGCAAGTCTTTGCTTGCGTTAGGTCCACTGATGTCTCATCAGCCACCTCAAGCCACAGGGTCGAGCTCAGCCTCCCAGAGTGGGAGAGCTTATTACAAGTGAGAGAAGAGTAGAGTGAATATTTTCTGAACAATAATCCAGTCTTCTTACCATCCATAAATGCTCCTGTCCTACTTCCCCCAACCACATGCAAAATACTTTCGTCAGCACCCTCAGACATCACCCCACATACACAAATGTCAAAAAATTACATCATCAAGATCAAAATCTAAGATTTTGTGATCCTCATCAAGTCCAGATGCAGCTCCCCTGTCTACAGGATGATGAACTGAAAGACAGTCGAATGCCTGCTCAGAAACACCCCAAATGTACTGGTGACTCCGGCAGGATAACATCAATAAACACTCCCATCAGAAAACGGGAAGAATGTCAGGCAGGTGGCAGTCTTTGGTCCACAGCAGCTCTGAAGTCCTCCCGATAAAATATCGGCATGTCCCTGGGTACAAAATACGCCTTGCTGGGTCATGAATCTGAGCCCTTGGGCAAGGGTGGGGAAGGGGGCACAGGCAGTCAGGAAGAAACTTCCTTTTCAGTGTTCCCATGGCTCTTAGAAAATACCAGAACCATGATATATATTTTCATACCCCAGAGTACCTTAATCCTAAACGTAAATAGTTTCTATTTTTTTACTTATCTCTGTCAATTACTATTCTTTAACCACATAGAGTTTACTAAGAGAAGGCATGAGTTTTAGGTAACAGTATGGGTTCTGGAGTTACTCCATCTTTTTCTAGCTCTGCAATCTTGGGAAATATGCAAGATCTCTCTATATATACTTTAACTTCCTCATCTATAAATTGGCCAACCTCAAATTTATGGAGAAAATCAAATAAAGGGGTACCCTTCACTAAGATACCCTAATCTGGCTCAATGTCCTCCAGACAACTTCCAAATTTAATCTTTTCTTCTATTTCTTAGTCTGGAACTATCTACCTTCAATGACATTGTAGTACTGCAATTACTTGCAGATAGCTGTAAAACTTTCTATCCGGGTTTTAATGAATGTAGAACCCGCTAATGATAATTGTGATGACCACAGAAATAGCATCCCTGAGTGCCAACTATAGGCCAGGCACTATGCCAAGCATTTCACATATAACTTCTCACTTAAAAATAAGATTATAAATCATTCGAACTAGATGTAACATTTCTAATCCTATAAGAAAATATCCTTGGAGATGAGAAAGCACTCCTTTATTGGACCGGAGTTCTCATAAATCCATTATGCAATTGTCTCCTCATCATCTTCCTATCCCGTTTCACTCTTCTCTGGCTCAGCGTTAATGCTACCACTGACGTCAGCCTTCTCTGCTGTTGCCATTGCCTGATTGAATTTCAGTATTTCTCTCCATTAAAATATGGAGTTTCTTTGTCAATATTCTGCTTCTGTCTTTCATTGCTTTCCCTGGATCTGAGCTTCACGGAAAACTTTTTGCTGGAAGCTTCTCCACCTCTGGGGTCCTGGTTCTGTGCCTAGCGTATATGAGCACCTGCAAACGATAACAAGGGCCCAGATGGTTGGTACAACAGAGGAGGTTGTGGAGCATTCTGCAGAGCTGTGAAGATAATTAGAACCACTTGGCTTTATCAAGCACTTTCCTCGGGGCTTCCTTTACCTCCTTGTCCTCAGGCTGTCACATCGGGAAGTTCAGCCCCAGCTCACTGCTGTATAGGACATGGTCACAGCCTTTCCCCTGTCATCGCATGCATGGATTAGAGCTGGAGTCTCCGCAATCAACCCAGCTGCAGTTATGCATGAGACCAGGGTTGGGGGAGGAAGCCTTTGCCTAGAAACCCTTTGTGCAGATGTCTAGATGTTTAGATGGCCTTGTTGCTGGCCAGGTAAGAGGGCAGAATCACAGCAATTCTAATCAGAATCGAATACAGAGCAAAGAGGATAATCAGCAGCGGCTAGAGGAAGCTATCACCTGGCTTGCTGTTGACAACAGTGGAAGTCACAGAAATGAAACTAAGAGATGAGGGCAGGAAAGGAGAGCGAGAAGGTGTGAAGAGTTCACAGTCACTAGCTTCTGCCAGACATCGTGGGGGACATGATGCAGCATAAAACAGGGGTTGACAGACCCACAAAATAATCACAGACACATCTGAAAATCTGGGTGGTATTTCCAAAGATGAGACCTTAATGCCAGTCAAACAATATTTTGAGATATTTTTAATTTAATTTTTTATTACATCATAACTGTATACATTTATGGGGTATAATGTGATGATTCGATTTACAATTTGGAATGCTTAAATCAAACTGATTGACATAACCATCACCTCACTTATTTTTTGTGGTAAGACATTTATAATTTACTCTTAGTTATTTTGAAGTGTACCCTTGCATTGTACACATTAGGTGAGTTCCCACCAGTCACCCTTCCCCTCCTATCCCCCTCTCCTTCCCTCTCCCCTCCCTCTTGTTAGACTATATTTGTGTTTTATCATTTGTATGAGAGTGTAAGTGTTTATATATTGGTTTCATAATATTATTGACTACACTGGATACTTTTTCCCCCATTCTTGAGATACTTTTACTAAGAAGGGTATGTTCCAACTCCAACCATATAAACATAAAAGATGTAAAGTCTTTTTAATGGCTGCATAGTATTCCATGGTATACATATACGACAGTTTGTTAATCCTTTCATGGGTTGATGGGCCTTTGGATTGCTTCCATGACTTGGCAATTATGAATTGGGCTGCAATAAATATTCTGGTGCAAATGTCTTTGTGGTAAAATGATATTTTTGAGATTGTAAGCACTTGTTTCCCCTGCCCACCAACAATGATTCCCACCACCACACCTAACACCTTGTGTTCTTTAGAGCTCTAGCTTTACCTCCAAGATTCAGAAAGCAGTGATGAACTGTCACATACGCTTCCCCTTCAGGGTTGGGCTGGATGATAGCATAAACTAAAGAAACCAATTGAATTCCTAAATAATTTTTTAATATATTAAAGAAATAATTATCCAGACACCAAAGCTTTTAATTGCAAGAGAGACTATATTGCAAGTTAAAAGATTTTACTCAGAATTCCCCAACATGAATATTTTAATATAAGGAGAACTCCTGAAAGAGTGTAAGCAGAGAGTTTATGCCACGAGTATAAAATTCACACTATGATAACTTCTCACTAGGATATCACACTATGATATCTTCTTACTTGAGGAGAGATGTTATCTGTAGAAAGGAGAGGAGAAAATCAGTAGCTATCCCAGACTACACTTGTTACCTCGAGAAGATGTCTGGGCCCCGAGACCCCAGATGAGTCCCAGAGAGGAGCAATTAGTGATATAAGTCCCCATTCCATTTTTAGAAGCATCTGGAAGAGGGGATAGTTACGCCTCACTTCCTAGACTAATGCCAAGCCTTCTAGCCATTCTCTGCACCCAACATAGAAGCTGACAAGCTGTCAACAATGGTTGAATAATCAGCGGGACCAAAACAACGTCACAGGATCCTGACACTTCAGTATAAAAAAAAAAAAGCCGAGAAGGTTGGAAAGCCAAAAGAACCCCAGGGCGGTACAAAGAGAATACAGAGTATCTTTCTTTAAGGGAGAAGCCCAGGCTGGACCATGGACAGCAGCAGCAGATAGGAGCACTTGGCAGTTAAGCAGAAAAGACCAGCGACCCCTGTCCAGAGGACAGTGAGAGCAGAGAGCAGAGCTGTACTAAATACCCTACTCCCAGGGCCAGGATGATACTAAAAGCCCCTGGGGATTTAGCTGACTCTCTAAGGGGAAAAGGGATTAGAAGAGAATTTTGAACTGACTTGAGTTTAAATCCTGAATAGACTATATATAAAACTGAATATGATTAAGTTGCCTTACTTTGGAAAGAATTTGTTTTCTTGCCCTCTCTGGGAAAAGATTGAGTTTAGTTAAAAATAAAATTTTAAGAAGTTACTTTTGTTGGACACCTGTATTCAGACTGTATATAAACCTGTTACACTTCACACAGTGTAAAGTAAAAATGCCACTAGGGGCATGAGAATCATGAAAAGAGGAGCATAAGAGATAAACAAATATCTGTTTAATGAAACCTTCAGAAGAAAATGACAAAATTAAAGTAGTAACAGAAGGAAAATTAACTTGAGCCTTAGGCCTTCAGATCCAAACAGCTCATAAAGATCCTGATACTAATATTGAAGAAAAGACACACTGCTAGACTCAAAGATAAAAAATATATGTTATTCACAGCTATGATTTAATTTAAAAATATATATATATATGTTATACATTTCTGGAAGGGGAAAAACAACGACAAAAGCAGGTGATCTATAAGGGAACAAGAAGGAGACTGCCATCAAATTTTGGGCAAAAAGGAAAGAAAAATGTCTATGAATATTAGAGAAAAATGATTTTGAATGTAGAACTTAATACTCAGTCAAATTGTTATTAAAATATGAATTAATTCTACAAGCTGCATTCCCTGATCCTAATACAAGGCACACAGACATTAACAAAGGCTAAAAAAGAGTATCCACCATTTTGACATATTGAAATAGTCCAGTCAGTTATACTTGAAATAAGGTGAAGCTCATCCTGAAATTGAAAACTATTTAGAAATAACAGACATTGATATTGTAGCAACAACAGCAAAAGAGAAAAACTAAATCTACAAGTGCGTGTATTAGACCATGAAGACAACGGCCACAAAAAAAAAACAAAATTTACATTATGAGCAAATACTAAGACACACATACAAGCAAAAGAAGCTAGAAAGAATTTATTTAAAAAATTTGAAGTAAAAAGTAATGATATATAAGACAAATTTTTAAATGGACCTGATAAACCAGGAGCTGCCTCTTTGAAATGATCAATACAATAGACAAACACATTTCCAGTCCAAAGGGAAGAGGCATAAAAACGAAACAAATAAATGACAATAGAACTGATGGATGATAAAAAGCAGTTTGTAAGATAATTTTAAATTATGAGAAAGAAAGTTGCATGTGCAGAAGGAGGCGGCGGTGTACTGACCGAACCTGAGGGGGAGGATTGTGGAGTCAGGGAGGAGGAGTAGCCAAGATGAAGGTGAAGATGCTGAGCCGGAATCCGGACAGCTATGTCCGCAAAACCAAGTTGGACTTACAGAGAGTTCCAAGAAACTATGATCCTACCTTACATCCTTTTGAGGTCTCACGAGAATATGTAAGAGTTTTAAATGCAAATGGTATTTGCCAAACCATTCCTTGCTTCCCTGGATGGTCACTGAGATGGAGTCAATTGCTTGGCAAAGCATCCAAAGAGCCTGGCTACTGTCCTTTCTGGGGCATGTGATGGAGAGGTTAGAATTTGGAACCTCACTAAACAAAAATCTATCCGTACAATACGAGCCCATGAGGGTTTTGTATGAGGAATGTGTACTAGCTTTTGTGGGACTTCTTTTTTTACTGTCGGTGATGACAAAACTGTGAAGCAGTGGAAAATGGATGCCCCAGGCTATGGATAAGAGGAAGAGCCATTGCGTACAATATTAGGAGAGACATTGTATACTGGAATTGATCATCACTGGAAAGAAGCCATTTTTGCCACATGTGGACAGCAAGTAGACATTTGGGATGAGCAAAGAACCAGTCCTATATGTTCAATGACCTGGAGATTTGACAGTATAAGTCATGTTAAATTTAAGCCAATGGAGACATTTCTTTTGGGAAGCTGTGCTTCTGACAGGAATATAGTACTATATGATATGAGACAATCTACTCCTCTGAAAAAGGTTATCTTAGATATGAGAACAAATACAATCTGTTGGAACCCTATGGAAGCTTTCATTTTTACTGCAGCAAATGAAGATTACAATTTACATACTTTCGATGTGCATGCATTGGACACTCCTGTGATGGTTCATACGGATCATGTATCTTCAGCGCTTGATGTGGATTACTCTCCCACTGGGAAGGAGTTTGTGTCTGCTAGTTTTGATAAATCTATTCGAATCTTTCCTGTGGACAAGAGTCGAAGCAGGAAAGTCTACCACACAAAGAGAATGCAATGTGTTACTTGTGTAAAATGGACTTCTGACAGCAAGTATATTATGTGTGAACCTGGGGGAAGTCAGGGTGGAGGGAGGGCAATGGGAGGGGCCACGCCTACTGTGCATCTTAGAATGGGTACAGGTGAAACCTGCTAAATGCAGAACACAAATGTCTACATACAATAACTAAGAAAATGCCATGAAGGCTACGTTGAACAGTTTGATGAGAATATTTCAGATTGCATATGAAACCAGCACATTGTACCCCTCGATTGCACAAATGTACACAGCTATGATTTAACAATAAATAATAAATTACATAAAAGGAAGAGACTAAATACTTAAAAACAAAAATTCATAAAGTATAAAAATTTATGAAATCCTAACAAAAATATTTGAAATCATAGGCCGCATACTCAAATCTCATTCAGATCTGATCTCCCAAATCAGATATCACCTATTAGGATAAATAAAGTTAGTAGCAACTATTATTATTACTATTATCATTATCATTATTATTTGGTTGGTCCAAGGAGAGTTTTTGGTGACCCACCATCCTGCAGGCTTCAGAGACGTCAGAGAAGCAATCTTTAAATACAGAAAAATCTGGGTAGCATGTCATAACTTTCCCATGCAGAATAAACAACAGAATTCTTATATTCAATCTTGTAACTTAAGAAGGTACACAATTTTGTAGATGTCAGCTCTTCAGGTAAAGAAATTTCCTAACAGAAGTGCTCACTGAGGGTCTTGGAAAGAATTTCCCTAAAGCATTACTCAGTCTGGTAACTGAGGTCAAAAAACATATTTTATAGTCTCTCCTTGGCACTGATAATGATACCAGCCTCTTCAGTCAACAAATACTCATTTACTGTCTACCCAGGGTCAGGTAATGGACTGAAGTGCGGGAAATAGCAGTGAGCCAGTTTCACATGATCTCTGCCCCATTCAAGCCTTAAGGTCTATTGGGAAAAACAGACTTCAAACAAGTGACAATACGTGGTTTGTGTCTTTTTACAAAGAGCAGACAGGGTGCTACAGGAGCAAACAACCAGCAAACAGTCTTATTGGGGGAATCAGAGGACAGCTCAATTATGTCCACAGAATTTACTGGATGGCCCTGAATGTGGGATAGACTGTTGCCTAAATAGTCCCTCCACAAAGGGGATGGATCAAGGAGTCAGGAAGCCACAGGAGGTAATATTAAATTATTAGATGTAGTTTTAAATAGAACTCTTGAAAGAAACAAGAGTGTTTCTATGCATTGCATTCCATAGACATTAAGCATGTGTTAAGTAAGCCAGGCATGGTGATAAATGTGTCTGACGTGAAGGAGTGCATTCACTCCATGGTCATTTAGTCTTCAAATATTTTCTAGTGCTTATTGTCTGCCAGGGACTGTTTTAGGCACTGAGGACACAGCAGAGAACCCTGCCCTCATGAACTTACATTCTTGCACAGTGACAGAAAAGAAAACACAAAGGGAAAACATGTATCAGATATAGATAAATGCTGTGCAGAAAAAGATTTAGTTTGCTATTTTAAATAGGGTGATTGGATCATTAGAAGTTGATATTGTAGCAAAGATTTGAAGGAATCAAAACAGCAAGTTATACAGACATCTGGCAAAGAAAGCAAGTGCAAAGGTCCTGAGGTGAGATCATGCCCCACGTGTTCAAGGGACAGCAAGAACTACAGACTCTAGCATAAGAAACAAGCCCACACAAAAAGAACTCTTTTATAATTCAATGTAACAAGTCATGATGCTAGAAATTTTTGCTAAAAAGTCAAGTGCAGCTGTGACAGAATTCTAGTGCTGGGCTGCAAAGACAATGTTTAACATTGCTGAAAGCTCCTGGCCAGCAAGGTCAATGTGAAACAGAGCCCTTGTGCACATGACAAGTAAAAAAAAATAAAAAAAATAAATTCTCTGGCAGCATTAGGTTGGGTGTGGACCAGGTGAACCTGATCAGCTCTCTCACCTGACCCCCTTCACCTTCCCCTGAGCAATTTCTTTCTCCCCTTGTTCATTGTTCTCTCTGTTTATGACCTTCTGCCCTTTCACTGATTATACTCTCAGGGTCTGGATGTAGAAAAAGACATCCAGAGCATGGAGCAACCAGACACCTGGGTCCTCCTTCCCATCCCCTGCCCCGTCCCCACAACCACACTTAATTAGCTGTGTGATCCCAGAGAAGTATCTTAATCACTCTGATTTTCTACTTCCTCATCTGTTTTTTTAATTAATCTCCCTTAAATTATAATTTAACCACCTAACAACAGGAAGCTGGAAGAATGTAATTTTATGATTCTCTTTTCTTCCTAACTCCCTCTCCATAAATTCTCACCTGTGCATCCCCCAGCCAAGCAGAGTCAGGGTGGGGAACACCCTCTGTCTGTGGGTATCCTGGCTCCATCACAACACTCTCCTACTATATTCTGCCCCAACAGGTCCCCGTCAATGGATGCCGGCCAGTCTGAGCTTCCAAGGAGAGGTCTTCTGATATTTGGATTATTTACATGCAAATGGCACCTTTCACAAAGGAATGGAGAAGCCTTCCTTTCTATCTCCATTTCTAACAGCCATAAACCTAGCTGGGCCATCACTAAGCATGGCTGAGAGAACCTGAATTCTAGTTCTGAGTTGTCCCATAAAAAGTCACCTATCTTCCAGGGTTCAGTTTCCTCAGAGGGAATAATGTCGTGAATCATAGGATCTTCTGCCATCACACCAGCTCTGACTGGGGAGAACAGGGATCCCCTCATCTTGACCCAGAGATGGTACAATGGGAACCTATTCACCTAGGGAAAGACAGTTTGCCCTCCCTTGAGGTCAGGTGCCTCATCAAGTTTCTCCCTTTTATCTTGAACAGGAGAAACCTTAGGGAAAAAATAAATAGGACAAGTGCATTACCAGGAGAAGCAATTGGCACGGTCTGCAGGTTGGCATGACCTTTACCAGTTCTCTGCGGCTGAGAAATTGTGACAATTATTCTTAGCATCAGATGCATAAGCATTTTTATGAGTCTCAAAATGCTCTACAAGTAAAAGGAAAAGAACAAGGTCATGAAGAAACCCCTTTAGCCAGGCACAGTGACTCGCACCTAGAATCCTAGCACTCTGGGAGCCTGAGGCAGGTGGATTGCTTGAGATCAGGAATTCAAAACCAGCATGAGCAAGAATGAGAATCTGTCTCTACTGATAATAGAAAAATTAGCTAGGAGTTGTGGTGGGTGCCTGTAGTCCCAGCTACTTGGGAGGCTGAGGCAGGAGGACTGAACCCAGGAGTTTGAAATTGCTGTGAGCTAGGCTGGCACCATAGCACTGTAGCCTGGGCAAGAGAGTAAGACACTCTGTCTCGAAAAAACAAAAAAAAAAGAAAGAAAGAAAGAAAAGAAACCCCTTTGACAAAGGAGGGCCTGGGAGGGGGACAGGTGGAGATGGGAGCCACCTACACATCCAGTCATGTTGTCATTTTTCATCATGAAAGGTGCTCTAGAAACCAGGGCTGAAGTTTACACACACACACACGTATTTCCTGCCTTCAAAACTTTTATAGTCTACCATGAGAAGTAGGTCATATATGTACTCGATCATTTCTACACCAGGATGGAAATTCACAGGAGACTTTCCAAGAGCGTGGCATTTAAGCTGAACCTTAAAATCAAAATTTGAGCTGGACACTTGAAATTGCAAATTTCCCTGTTCTCCTTGTCCCATCTTGTTATTCTCCACAGGAATGATTACCTTCAAGAATAAGCTATGATTTACTTATTATGTTTATTGCCTATCCCCCTCACCAAGCCTACTCCTTCCCTATCCCTCCTACCAGAGAAAAATGCATAGAATGAAAAATTGATAAGCTCTGGTAACTAGGATCTATAGAGAACTCAAATTAATCCACATGAAAAAAGCCAACAATCCCATATATCAATGGGCAAGAGACATGAATAGAACCTTCTCCAAAGAAGACAGACGAATGGCTAACAAACATATGAAAAAATGTTCATTATCCCTATCTGTTAGAGAAATGCAAATCAAAACAACCCTGAGATATCATCTAACCCCAGTGAGAATGGCTCACATCACAAAATCTCAAAACTGCAGATGCTGGCGTGGATGTGGAGAGAAGGGAACACTTTTACACTGCTAGTGGGACTGCAAACTAGTACAACCTTTTTGGAAGGAAATACGGAGAAACCTCAAAGAACTCAAGCTAGACCTCCCATTTGATCCTGCAATCCAAGGAAGGAAAAAAATCCTTTTATCATAAGGACACTTGTACTAGACTGTTAATTGCAGCTCAATTTACAATCGCCAAAATGTGGAAATAGCCTAAATACCCACCAACCCTGGAATGGATTAACAAGCTGTGGTATATGTACACCATGGAATACTATTCAGCTATTAAAAAAAATGGAGACTTTACATCCTCTGTATTAACCTGGATGGAAGTGGGAGACATTATTCTTAGCAAAGCATCACAAGAATGGAGAAGCATGAATGCTATGTACTTAATTTTGATATGAGGACAATTAATGACAATTAAGGTCATGGTGGGGGTGAGGGAAGGGGAGAGCAGAGAGAGAGGGAAGGAGGGAGGGGGTGGGGCCTTGGTGTGACACACCTTTTGGGGGCAAGACACGATTGCAAGAGGGACTTTACCTAACAAATGCAATCAGCGTAACCTGGCTTATTATACCCTCAATGAATCCCCAAAAATAAAAAAAAAGAAAGAAAGAAAAATTAAAATAAAGAAAAATTGATAAGCTCTTATATTTACAGAGTACCTTTAACCTTTCAGAACAATCCATCCATTTTTCCCTCAGAAGAGTTCTGCAAAGAACAGAGATTAGATGACTCTCCCAAATGTGCCTTCAGCTTTGCAATAACATAGATATGGGGAGAGGAGAGGTTATCCAAGGTCATCTGCCTGACACCCACCAACCTTACAGAGATGTCACTAGAATCTCACTTGGCACATAGGGAGCACTCAAAATACAAGAATTATTATTTCCTTTTTCTTGTGTCATATTTTTTCAGAAAGAAGGTATTAAATTACCTTCTCAGTACCAGCAGCTGGCACAGCAAACATTGTTCTGACTCTTTTGCCCTTCTTCCTCCTTGTGGTGCCAGAAAATCAAATCACCTTTCACTTAGTGCCCTACCTTTTAAAAAGACCCAAGGTTTGTTCTTATTTCCCGCCCCATCACCATAGTGTGGCATGGACAGCTTCGTAAATGCCAGCTCCCTCCTATTCCTTGGTCCAGAACAATTTCAATAGCATGTATTCACGAACCACAACCTGAATGCAGTTATGAGTCAGACAACCAGCTATGAGAGGGGTTCTCTTTCTACGTATCAACAGACACACTCAAACAAAACCTAACAGTTCTAAAAGATGAAAGGTGATTTTCTAGAGAAATTAGGACACTTTTTATGACTTCTTTTTACCGGTAGCTGATGACAACAGCTATATATCTCAATATATTTCCAAATTCCCAGGACATGATTCTAATTGGCTTAATCTGAGTTAAGTAAAACCCCTGGTTCAGTCCACTTGTGACCACAGGGTCACTTTGATGTCAGCACACTACAGTTACAATGAGGGTTAAATAACTATTAAGAGCCTTCCTCCAGGTCTCTTCCCTTTTCTTCTTCCTCCAAGATATACATTAAAATATTCCATGTAGGAATAGCCTGAGCAAACTAGTGAACCATCTTAGTCCAGTCAGCGTGATCAGTGCTGAGTTGTCCACTAACACCGGAACGTTGAGATCCATACCTACCTCCAGCAGAGCTCTGGGTGTCTAGGAAGCCTCCCAGCCAGGCTCTGTCAAGGAACCCCCAGCTTGGCTTGCCTGCTGGAGAAACGAGCAGGTTCTGATTAACTGCATGTATCAGTTTGAACTCTTTAGTTTCAAGTAGCAAAACCAACTACAACAAGTCTGTGCAAAACAAAAGGAAATTTATTATAAAGATATGTTATAAAGAACCCAAGCCAAGATTACAACTGGGCTGAGGATTTCCCATGAAAATCTTGTGGGAACTTAAGCAGTCTCTCCCCCTTCTCTCTCTCTCTCTCTCTCTCTCTCTCTCTGCCTTCTACCTGCTCTGCCTTGCAAAATATTTGAGTTATCACCTCCCAAGTTTAAATTTTTGGGGTTCATTCATAGTAGAACTCTTAACTCTCTCAATATATTTCCAGATTCCCAGGATGTGACCCTAATTGACTTAATCTGAGTTAAGTAAAACCCCTGGTTCAATCCACTTGTGACCACAGGATCACTTTCAGATATTAGAAAATGGCCAGGGGGGTTCCATTATTGTAGACTAGGGTGGAAGTGGAAGATGCCAGGAGGAGCTATCCCAAACTTAACATATCTAAGGGAAAATGCATGATTTCATTTAAAAAAAAAAAAAAAAACAAACTCTTCTGCTCATTCAGATCAAAAACTTAGAGTCACCGTAGATTCGCTCTTTCCTCCTATATCCCACATCAAATCTGTAGTTATCCAGCTACCTAATAGATTATCCAAAAACTTAGTGGCTTAAAACAAAAATAATATTTATTATTATTCGTGGGTTCTTTGATGCAGGAATATCTGAGGACTGGAGGCTGAAGTAACCGAAGGCTCATTCAATCACTTCTCTAGAAGTTGATGCTGGGACAGCAGAAAGGCTAGTAGGGCTGTTGGCCATCACACTCTACACGCAGCATCTTCATGTAAGTCTAGCCTTTCTCACAAAATGGTAGATGAGTTCTACAAGCCAACATCCCAAGGGAATATGAGGGCCCCACAGATGCTGCCTTCATGACACAGCCTCAGCAGGGCCACAGCAGTGATTCTGCCACATTCTATTTCGAAGAGAAAAGAGCACAGACCTCAGCTCCTGACGGTGGTGGGTACCAACATCTTATTGCAAGAATAGAATGTTGGAAAGGATGAAATTTGGTGTGGCCATTTTTTTAAAAATTAAACTTGCTATACCATCCCTCTGTAAATTCTATTAAATCTCCCTCCAAAAAATATTCTGAACCTGACTCATTCTCCACTGCTACCATCCTACAGCAGGTGACTGTCGACTTATTTTAGAGTGTGGCAATCCCTTTCAAACTGGTCTGGTTGGTTTCACACTTAAACTCCCTTCCGTCAACTCTTCACAAAAAATCCCAACTCTCATTCCCCTAGTCTACCTACATTATCACCTTCAGAACAAAATCCAAGCTCGTAATTCCGTTCATATGAATAAATTGGCTCATGATCGGCTGCCTACAATAAGAGGATGCAGTTCTGGTTTAGATGAGGGGAGTGGGATTAGTTAAAGATCCCTCAGTTCTTCCAAGCTATCACCAATCTAAATTATTTCTTAATCTGGGCTCTTGCAATTATTAGCTGTGTAGCTTCTATATTTTCCCATATGGAAAGCACCATACAAGAATTTCCTTCTACTTTGTTGATCTCAATAAAAGGTGGCAAGAGTAATCAGTACCCTAATATCCTGATATTTAGCCAAGACCACTAATGTCCCCATTTCTGAAGGCAGATGATCTGAGTCCCAGCTGATAACAGGTGGTTGTCCATTAATTCCTTTACTAGCACATACCAAGAAATAGATTCAAGATGGGGAAGTCCCCACTGTCTCCATCACTGTCTTAGATTACAACACCTTTTTTTTCTAAAGGACTTATTTTAACTCACCTTACTTCTGACATTCCTGATCTTTGCATTAGTTAAGACACTTGGATGCAAGTATCAGAAATCAATGCAAATAAATTTAAGGAGCTAATTGTAAGCTAAAAGAAGCTAATTGTAAGAACTGGGGGAATCTCGCAAGAACACAGCCAAGCTCAGAAAGCGCTGCCCCCTCCTAAATAACGAGCAGCCCTTCTCTGCCCCTCAGTGTGTGTTTCTTTGTGCCTGAAGAACTTCTTCCTTTGCAATTCGGTCCACATGACAGGATATAGCCAACCGCAGCTCCCAGTCAGACACACTACAAGTCCAGCCCCTCAGAAAGACCAGTTTTCCATAATTCCAATAACCCATTCCTGCAGAAGAATTTCAAAGTAGTCCAACTTGGATCAGATGGCCTCCCATGTCCAATGAACTATGGCCAGGAAGGTGGCACCACCTTGGTTATCAAGGTTCCATTTGCGCCCTTTTGGCAGTGATGTACCCACTAGCGGAAATTAAAGGCATTCAAGAGATTTATGGCAAGCCTTGGCAGGCTCTTCAAAATGCATGATGTAGCAAGGACCTAGACTCTTAATGCAGCTCTATAATAGACACGATTCAGAGCTGATACGCTCAGGCATGGTCCACTTCTCTTTAAACTCTCCCTGTGAGAAAGATCTGAAGCGCAGCAGACTTGGAAGCCACATTTATGTTATATGACCTAGACTTACCCAAATGAATAGCAGACAATCCACCCAATAGCGCGGCTGGTCAGATGACTCACATTCCTTCACTGGAAAAATCTAACAAAGAAACATAAATCTCATAGTTGGTTTAGCAGTAAGAACTTGAAATGATTGTTTATGTATATTTGCGAACTGGTGGCCGTGTTGAGAGGCTGTTCAAACAGAGGAAGTTGGTGAAAAAAGACACAGAAAGAGCTAGAATGAAGCAGAGATGAGTAGAGAGTGACATTCCTGAGATGGAAGAAAGACGTTGTGGTTCCCAGATGCTCCCGGAGCCTAGTTCCCAAGAGGCCTAGCTGCAGTTCAGCTCCCTTGTCTTAAAAAACAGTCTGCTTTATCTTCACAATGAAATCCCCCACTTTTACTGAGTTAGTTTGAGTAGATTTCTACTTGCCTCAGCCAACAGCCCCTGACTGAGAGAGCCTGGGAGGGTGTCAGATGGGAAGAGTGGGAGAACATCTCCCCTGCCATTCAGTGACGTGCTCCGCAGAGCGCCCAGCTCATGCACCGACCTACTCACGTCTGCTTCTCTGCTTTTCAGAAAACAAAGTTGTCAGACCTTTAAAAACCTCCAGCCTCTATTTCAAGCCTGATCAGGAAAGAACCTACCAGCGTGAGGCTGCTAGACATTAAAGCATCATCATGCACTTTTTTCTACACAGGATGTGCTGTCCTCACCCGACTTACATCTCAGCAAGCAGAACTTCCCAGCCCGACTAGCAGCATTAAGCAGATGTTTCTCCAACCACATCATATTCTTTCTTGCTCTCTCTTTGCCTTCATCCCTCTCTCCCTTCCTCCTTTCTTCCTTTCTTCTTTCCTTCCTGTCTTTCTCTCAGCCTTGATTCTTGTTTCTAGAGGAGAGATTGAATGATGAGCAAAGGAAACACAGCCCCTGCCCTCATGGAATTTAAAATCCGAATGGGGAAACAGGCAGCAGTTAAATATTAAACAATCACTCAAAAATGTACAATTGCACTTGTGTTAAGTGCTGCTGAGGAAAGATACATGAAGCTATGAGGGAGAATAAGAGGTTCCTGTGACACCATCAGGGAAGTCCCAGGAGGATTACAGAGAAAGACGAGAAGCGAAGGTCGGTAGGCGTGACCCTGTGAGACGGTGCACAGAGGGGCAGAGTGGCCAGCTGAGCAGGCCCAGGACTGGAATCAGCCATGGTCTTGTATTTGCGTAACTAGAAGAAACCCTTAAGCCAGGGCTCAGCTGAAGGGAGCTTGGTGCCAGGCACACCTGCAGCAGGTTGGAGCTGGATTAGGTCAGCTCTCACTAGCCAGGTTCCGGGTTCTGGTCTTCACTTTCAAAGCAACTGAAGCCATACGCTCCAAACACCAGGCTGACTCACAGGCTATTAGGGGAAATGCTTGTTATCTTGCAAGAAGATCAGCTATTCCTGCTGTCCAGCATCCACAGTCTGTTTCCCATGTACCGATAGTTTGCTAAGCTGTTCTGCAACTGACCCTGCAAAGCAGTAACTCTACCAAAGGGCCCAGCTACCCAGGAAACAAACCAAAAATTATCAAATATATGTATATATAGTATATTGATAATATATGATATACTATATATATATATATAGAGAGAGAGAGAGAGAGAGACCAGGATGCTAAGAGAAACAGACCCAGAAAGAGAGAGAAAGATTATAGATTGACACACAGTAGAAATCTCAGGGAATGACATCTCCAAAATTATCTGCTAATGCCATGTTGTTTGATCTGTTGAATAATGTGTTTATTATCTAAAAGAAAATACTTGTTTAAGCCACATGGTCATCATAAAAATATCTATAATACAGCAGAAACACTAGATGTATTATTTTCTTAGAATCCTAAGAGCTCACTAAAAGGACTAATCTGAATTATAGAAAAGACTGAATTACAGAATTTCTATTTTATTACCTACCTGCACATTGGCTTGTGATTTGAACTAACTGCTAACAAAATGGTTTTGAAGCAGCCTACTGCCCTGTTATGTTTAATGAGCGTGAGGGCTGTCCCCCACAATGGCGCGGCCAGCCACACTCTGTCTCATGGTACCGTCTGTGTGTATTGGTCCTCTTCCCTCCATACTGGGCTCGAGGACAGAATTTTCCTTTCATTTTTTTGAATTTCTAGGCCCTCCACATTAAGACTTGGCATCGGGGGATGTGCAAAAGAAAGGCAATACTTGGCTATTCCATGCACTAAAATTATAACAAATGCTAAAATAAATTAATTCCTCTGCCATAATAAAGAAAAGAATTTTCCATAACGAACCACACTCTTCACCCTTCTCGTGTCTGACATTCTATCCCCTCACAACATCCTTGAAAAGCAGGTGATGCTATTATCCCCATTCCACAGGTGGGAAAACAGGTTCAGAGTGATTGTGCCACTTGACCAAGATCTCCCTAGAATAATGGAGGCAAGATTCAAATTCAGATCTGTCTGATCCCTGTTCCATACTGTTGTAAGAAGGCCCAGGTTAAAGACATAATCTTGAGTCCCTCTTGGAGAACAGAGCCAGGACTAGCATGAAGCAAGTGAGACACAAGACTGAAGCTGGTTCTCACTCTCAGGCGCTGGCACTGTGCCTGCTCTCTGAAGGTACCTCCTAGGAGTAACTGCTGAGCCACACAATCTTCAAGGCACCTGTGATGGTTCATTCTGTGTGTCAGCATGGCTGGGCTATGGTGCCCAGTGACTTAGTCAAACACCAGTCTAAGTATGGCTGTGAAGGTATTTTTCCACAAATGTGCTTAACACTTAAATCAGTTAACTATCAGTAAAGCAGAGTACCCTCCATAGTATGGGTGAGCCTCTTTCTGTAATTTGAAGGTTTCACAAAGAAGAATGAATTCTGCCTCCAGATTGACTGTAGACTGAAAACTACAGTATCAGGGGGCTCTGCAGACTATAGGCCTGCCCTGCAGATTCCACACTTGGCTGCCCCACAGTCAGGTGAGCAAACGTCCATGAATTACTAGGTTGATGTAAATACTGTATGTAGATATAAATATGTTATCTATTATTTCTTTGGAGAACCATGAAAAAGGCAGGACCTAAGCAAGTAAAAGTAAGCACATAACAGCTCATCCTGATAGAAGAGGCCAGGGGAGCATCAGGGGAACCTTATGAAGGCTAAGCGTGCAGCTGTAAAGACAAACGTTCAGTCTTAGCTTGGCTGCTGACTATGTGTGAGACCTTGGACCTTTTGCTTTTCTGTTTAATTTTTTTCAATTAATGTATGATAAATGTGATAATACGGCTTCTTTTGAAAGAAGTATGGAGAACATGTATTTTGATACATGTATACAATGTATAATGATCAAGTCGGGATAATTAGGATTTCCGTTCCCTAAACATTTATTACTTCTTTGTTTGTTTGTTTTTCATGCTTTTTTTTTCTTTTTTTTTTTTTGCAGTTTTTGGCCAGGGTTGGGTTTGGACCCATCACCTCCAGTATATGGGGCCAGCGCACTGCTCCTTTAAGCCATAGGCACCACCCTTTTTTTCATATTATTACAAATGATACAAATGGTGTGAATGATTAGGTTACAATGTTTGCATTTGTTACATAAGGTCCCTTTCCGTACTTGTGCCCCTCAACCTGGAGGTGTGCCATATTCCCTTACATTGTGCCCATTAAGAGCACACCAATTACTTTTTTGTGGTGGGAACATTTCAAATACTCTCTTCTAGCTGTTTTGAAATATATAATAAATCGTTTTTTATGTCAGATTAATACGAGGGTACAAATGATTAGGTTACAGTGTTTGCATTTGTTAGGTAAGGTCCAAGTTGTAGTTTACAGCAACACCAGAAATAAATAAATGGGACATGATCAAGCTGAAAAGTTTCCACACAGCCAAGGGCACAACGTAAGCAAAAAGACAACCTTCAGAATGGGAGAAGATATTTGCATGCTTCAGATCCAACAAAGGGCTTAGAACTAGAATCTACACAGAACTCAAAGTAATCAACAAAAAAAGAGCAAACAATCCTGTTTATAAGTGGGCAAGAGATATGAACAGACCCTCTCTAAAGAAGACAGATGAATGACCGACAAACACATGAAAAATCATCCCTAATTTTCAGGGACATGCAAATCAAACCCACCTCAAGGTATCACCTAACACCTATGAGAATAGCCCACCATACAAAGTCCAAAGCTTCAGACACTGGCAGGGATGTGGAGGAGAGGGAACATTTTTACACTGCTGATGGGATTGCAGAATCTTTGGAAAGAAGTATGGAGAATCCTCAGAGAGCTGAAAATAGACCTTCCATTTGATCCTGCAATCTCATTTACACTAGAATGTTTATCAAGCTCAATTTACAATCACCAAGATGTGGAATCAAGTCATGAATGGATTAATACAATAAATCCCTGTTTACTATAGTAATCCTACTGTGTGATCAAACACCAGAACATATTTCTTCTATCTAACCATATGTTCGTAACCATTAACTCACCTCTCTTTTTCCCTTCCCCACCCTTCCCAGCCTCTCATAACAATCATTCTACTATCTCCATGAAAAAAACCTTTCTTAGCTCCCACATATGAGTAAGAACATGCAATATTTGTTTTTCTGTGCCTGGCTTATTTCACTTAACATAGTAACTTCCAGTTCCATCCATGTTACTGCAAATGACAAGATTTCATTCTTTTCTGTGGTTGAACAGCATTCCATTGTGTAAAGGTCCCACATGTGCCTTATCCACTCATCTGCTGGTGGACAGGTAGGTTGATTCCATACCTTGGCTATTTTGAATCATGCTGTCATAACCATGGGGGTTCAGGTCCCCCCTTAATACGCAGATTTTCTTTCCTTCGGGTAAGTAACCAGCAGAGGAATTGCTGGATCCTGTGGTACTTCTATTTTTAGTTTTTTTGAGAAAATGATACACTGTTTTCCATAATGGTTGACTAATTTACATTCCTACCAATAGTGAACATACTTCCCTTTTCTCCACATGTTCACTAGTATTTGTCATCTTTCACCTGTTTGGTAATTGCCACTCTAACAGAGTCCATTTCTCCTTGTGGCTTTCATTTGCATTTCCCTGATGATTAAAGATGCTGAGCATTCTTTCCTATCCCTGTTGGCCATTTGTCTGCCTTCTTTTGAGAAATGTCTATTCAGGTTCTTTGTCCAGTTTTTCGTAGTATTAATTTTTGCTGTTGAGTGTTTGAGTTCCTTGTATATTCTGGATATTAGTCCCTTGTAGGATGAATGGTTTGCAGATATTTTCTCCCATTCTGCCAGTTTTCTCTTCACCCTCTTAATTGTTTCTTTTGATGTGCAGAAAAGTTTTAGTTTCATATAGTCTCGTTTGTCTATTTTTCTTCATTCACTATGTTTTCAAGGTTTCAGCCATAAAAATCTTTTCCTAGACTAATGTCCTGAAGCATTTCCCCTATCTTTTCTTTTAGTAGTTTTATCATTTAGGGTCTTATGTTTGAGTCTTTAATCCATTTTGAATTGATTTTTTTTTTTTTTGCAGTTTTGGCTGGGGCAGGGCTTGAACCCACCACCCCTGGTATATGGGGCCAGTGCCCTACTCCTTGAGCCACAGGCACCGCCCTTGATTGATTTTTTTGTATGTAATAAGAGTTAGGGGTTCAGTTTCATTCCACTGCATATGGTATCAGGTTTCTCAATATCAACTGTCAAAGATGGTATCTTTTCCCTTATGTACATTCTTGGCACATTTGTCAAAAACCAATTCTCTTTCGGGCCATGGTGCCATCTCTCCTCAGCTGTGCATTCAGCCCTCTCCATTAATGGTTATGAAGATGCAATAGAATAATGTTGAATTGGGAAGCAGTAACAATTCCTGTTCCTTTTCAACTCTCTCAGTTTCATCACAGAACAAAAAATCCATAGCACTGATTCTTAAGGCTGGGCCCAAACACCCACCTATTCAGTGAACGGCACAGCCGGGCCCCTGCATCACCAGGCCCCTGGGCTAACACTGACGTCCTTAAAGTCTTCATTTCCTTTTATGCTCACTGGAGTTTCAGTTCAAAATTACTTTCCTTCCTTCAGTCTCCTCTCTTTCTACTGCCTGGCTCTTTATTTCCTCTTAGGACTTGCTCATGTGGCTTCCTCCTACTCTATTATTACTAACAATGTTTATTGGCATAAAATGACAATAGGTTGTACAGAGCAGACCAATTCCAGAGACATTCTTCCTTCCATCAAATCCTAATTCTTCCTCCATCATATCTGCTCTTCTCGTATGCTGAGTCATATTCCAGTGATGTAGCAACACTATTAATAATCCCTCACATTTATAGAGCTGGGGAAATCAAAGCACTAAGGTTAGAAAAGTCCTTGGGAGGTCATCTACTCCAGAAACTGTGCTACTTTCTATACATGATCCTCCTTTCATCTGAGGCAGGGTTTGCAAATTGGCCACAAGAGAAACTCAGGCATCAGATGAGTTTTGTTTAGACCATGCAGGATTTAAAAAATCAGGAAACTTGTGCTCACTTCGGCAGCACATATAATGAAACTGGAACAAAGCAGAGCAAATTAGCAAGGCCCCTGAGCAAGGATGACACACAAATTTGTAAAAACAAAGAAACTTCCCATTTTTAAAATTCATTTTCAAACTTCAAGTTTGAAAGGAGGCTGCTGCTCCTCTGGAATGGGGTCTCTCCTCTTCACCATTCCCCGCCCCGCCCCATCACATTATCTTTAGCCCATCACGCTGCCAGTTAGCTCGTGGTGTTTGAAATCTTCCACAGCAGTCCCCCCAAACCCATACATCTCTGAGTACTGCCAGGGAAAGAGAGCTCAGCATCTCCAAGGACAACCCATTCCCTCTTTGAACTGTTCATTCTAAAGCTTTTCCTTAAGCTGAAAGCCAAGGCATCCCTTGTACCAGACAAAGGAGGAGAAGCTCTCACTGAGTTTTCTCCAAAGTGAGCATCCCCTGTTCCTCACATGACTTGGTTTCTGGCTCCTTCACCATCATTTTTATTTTCTGAAATGATTCACTCTTTTTTAAAATTCCTTTCAAAGTATCATTCCAGAAACAAAATTTTCTTCCTGGTCAATTCAGCTCATCCATGCACTAATCTAGAATTTCATCCCTGCACTAATTAAAGGAAAGCTTGCTGAGTGCCTACCAGGTGCCAGGCACCAGCACCACTTTGGCAAGTTGCAAAAGCTCAGGGCCTGCCTTCCTGCAGCTCAGACTCCAGGGCGAAGACAGTGTTACCCAGCAGTCTCCCAGAGAAATGTAAACCTGCCCTGTCATGTGTGCAAACTAAATTCTGGATAAATCCAAGATTTTAGACATTTAGAAGGATGAAACAGTAGCAAATGTAAAAGAAAACAACGTAGGTGAATCATTTAATTATCTTAAAGGGAAGGTCTTTCTAATCACAACAGAAAGCCTAAAAGCGGTAAAGCCAACAAAAAGGAGATAACTCTAATGACATCAAATTTTAACATTTTAAGAGGCTAAAAAAAAAAAACTATAAATAAACTCAAAAGACAAATGTGGGAAAATTTTCACCACACAAATGACAAACTAAAAACTTATTTTCCAGGGCGGCGCCTGTGGCTCAGTCAGTAAGGCGCCGGCCCCCTATACCGAGGGTGGCGGGTTCAAACCCGGCCCTGGCCAAACTACAACCAAAAAATAGCCGGGCGTTGTGGCGGGTGCCTGTAGTCCCAGCTGCTCGGGAGGCTGAGGCAAGAGAATCGCTTAAGCCCAGGAGTTGGAGGTTGCTGTGAGCTGTGTGAGGCCACTCTACCGAGGGCCATAAAGTGAGACTCCGTCTCTACAAAAAAAAAAACAAAAAAACTTATTTTCCTAATATACGAATTACTCTTGGAAATCAATTGAAAAAGCTCATAAAAAATTTACAAAAGAAATATAAATGATGCAAACAAATGAGGCAATTCTGAACCTCATTAATAATCAAAGAAACACAAATTAAAACCATGAGGTACTTTCCAAGTAAATATTGGCCGTGATATTTTTTTTAAACTTTTTTTTTTTTTTATTGTTGGGGATTCATTGAGGGTACAATAAGCCAGGTTACACTGATTGCAATTGTTGGGCAAAGTCCCTCTTGCAATCATGTCTTGCCCCCATAAAACTGGTGCTCCCCAGTGCTGTCAGGGTATAGGGGACCTGGGGTTCCCATTCACTGTACCTTGAAACAGCCCTTCTGGAGGGGATTCAGCAATTAGCTAATTTTAAATGTTCTAATTCTCACACATATGTGCAGTCATTATTTGTCATTGAAAATAAAATAAAACAAAAACTGAAATAAATGTTCTGATTCTGCCATTTTAATTGTCCCTGTCCTTAATTCTCTTATCTAACCCATCCCCACACCTGTCACAGTATAATTTTCAGGACTAACCCCCCACCCCATACTTCTTTCCATCCTCATACCAATCCTCTTGATTCTACTCACTCTATGATTTCTGGAACTCTCCTGGCCTGAGAGGATGTCCACAGAGCTTGCCTAGGTGTTTTCATATCCCCTAGAAAATGCAGCAATGGTCTCGTTAACCCAACAATCCCCCTGTCAAAGTTTGATAAAGGTACAATCTGTGTAATCTTTCTACCCCAATTCCCTTACTTACAATAAAGGAAGATAATAAATGAAAAACAACGGCTCAATTCACAATCACAAAGATGTGGAAACAACCCAAGTGCCCACCAACCCATAAGTGGATTAATAAACTGTGGTATCCGTATACCATGGAATACTATTCAGCCATTGAAAAAGATGGAGGCTGGTGGTGCCCATAGCTCAGTGGGTAGGGTACTGGCCACATACACCAGGGCTACCAGGGCTGCCAGGGCTGGTGGGTTCGAACCCAGACCCGGCCTGCTAAAACAAAAAACAAAAAAGAAAAAAGAAAAAGATGGAGACTTTGCATCTTTTTATTTACATGAATAGGTCTGGAGAACGTCCCCTTGAGTAAAGTATCTCATGAATAGGAAAGCAAGCATCCCATGTCCTCAATGCTAATCTGAAAATAATAGACCAACATTTACAGGCCCAGATGGAGAGAAAAACACAATTAAATTTGAGGTGGGAGGTCTCACTTAGTTTCTACCTACCTAATGTAGGGGTACATGGCACACATCCTGGGTGAAGGACTTAGCTACAACTTAGACTTGACCTTTACCTTACAAATGCAAATAATGCAACCTAATCATATGTACCCTCATTTTAACCCAAAACAAAATTTTTTTTTTTATTGTTGGGGATTCATTGAGGGTACAAGAAACCAGGTTACACTGATTGCATTCGTTAGGATCTCAGTGAAAGTCAAGTGCTCTTACAACTGTGTCTTGCCCCCAAAAAGTGAGTCACACACCAAGACTTCCCTCCACCCCCTCCTTCCCTCTCTCTGCTCTTCCTTTAACAAAAAAAAATTTTTAAAGAAAAAGAAATATAAGCACCTGTTTCAACTGGAGAAACCCAGAGACATCAGAACCAAGACAGTTGTGTTGATGCCTGGGGCAATTCTGTTCATGGTTAATTCACTGGCCATATCATCTAGAAATTCCTTTTCTCAACAGGGACTGGTGTGTGCACATGGCTGCCATGAGATAATACCCACTAGACCCCAGCATTTTTAGCTCTCACCCGTCCAATGCTCGTTACTCTACCATCTGTGCAGCCCCACAAGCTATAAACAGAAGAATTTAACTTTATGCTGTCTGTATTATGAATTTAATAGTCATGCTGCAAACAGTTTCCAACTGTTAATCACTCTCCTGCAGATGTGAATTTGGCCTCCTTGAGAGACAACTCCCCCCACACCAGGTAAACGATAGAAGGAAAGGACGTGATTTCACTCTCTCCAAAGCCACTTTAAAACTTAGTTGCTCTTTAGCTACCATACCTGGAGCAGGATCCCTGGGGTCACTTAACTATCCCAGGTTTCATTTGCCCTGTTGGTAAAAAGGAGCTGAGGATAGATGAGAAGGAAGAGGTGTGGGCCTGGAGGTGAGTGAGAGCCCGTCCCTCTCAATCTTGTGTCTTTTTACACCACTTGGCTCTTGTTTTGTTAAGGATCTCAGTGAAAGTCAAGTGCTTCTTTTCAACCAGTGATGAAAGGAAAGTTAGATGTCCCAGTGCATCTAACTGGGACAAAAATCTGCAAAACTCCTAGAACAAAACAGAGAGGAAAAGCTTCATGACATTGGATTTGGCAATTTTTTGTTTTTAACATGACTCCAAAAACACAGGCAACAAAAGTAAATATAGATACAATAGCATTCATCAAAATTAATAACTTTCATGCATAGAGGTCACTATCGACAGAGTGAAAAAGTAACCCACAGAATGAGGAAAAAATTCAATTTTGTGTCTGATGAGGGATTAATATCTGGAGTACAGTGACACGCAGCTTAATGATATGGATACACCCTGAGAAACGTGGGATCAGGCAATTTCATCATTGTGCACTTACTTAAACCTGGATGATCCAGCATACTGCACACCTAGGCTAGATGACAGCTATTGCTCTACACACCTGTACAGCTTTTTACTGTCCTGAATACCATAAGCAACTGTAACACAGTGATAAATATCTGTGTATCTAAACATATTGAAACATAGAAAAGGTGTCATAAAAACAAGGCATACAGGATAAAAAATGGTACGCAGGGAGTGAGCAGTGAGTGAAGGTGAAGGCCTATGGCCTCATCAGACACTGCTACAGACTTTAGCAACACTGTGCACTTAGGCTCCTCTAAATTTATTTGTAAAACTTTTCTTTCTTCAATAATAAATTAGCCTTAGCTTACTATAACTTTCTTACCTTATAAACGTTTCATTTTTTTTAACTTTTTGACTCTTTCATAATAAACAATTCGCTTCAAACAGACACATTGCAGGCTGTACAAAAATATTTTCTTTATCCTTACTTTATGAGCATTTACCTTTTTTCTCTTTTTTTTTTTTTCAGTTTTTGGCCAGGGTTGGGTTTGAACCCGCCACCTCCAGCATAGGGGGCCAGCGCCCTATTCCTTTCAGCCACAGGCACCGCCCAGCACTTAGCTATTTTTAAAGTTTGGGGAGTCTTATTTATTTCTACTGTTAAATCCAAGACACTAACACAGAGCCAGAATCATCTACATCCCTGTCTTCCTCCTCTACATCTTGTCCCACTGGAAAAGCTTCAGAGATAATAACATGCGTGGAACTCTCATCTGCTATGACAAAATGCCTTCTTCTGGCTACCTCTGGAAGGACCTGCTTGTTTTGTAGTTAACTTTTTTTTTCAGAAGTAGAAAGAATACACTCTAAAATAACAATAAAAAATACATTATAGTGAATTCATATACTATTATCAGTGTCAAGCACTGTGCACTGTACGTAACTGTGTGTGCTACACTTTGTATAACTGATGGCACCGTACATTTGTTTACACCAGCATCCCCACAAAGACATGAGTCACGTGTTGTGCTGTGATGTTACAATGGGTGGGTGTCTACAGGCAACAGGAATTTTTCAGCTCCATTATAATCTCGTGAAACCACCATTGGGGTATACATGATCCATTGTTGACTGAGACATCCTCGTGTGGTGCATGACTGTATATAAAGAATTTATACAGCTCAACAACAACAACAAAAGCAACCGAACTTAAAAATGAGTAAAGAACTTAGACTTTTCTCCAAAGAAGATATGTAAATAAATGGCCAATAAGCACATAAATAGGTGATCAACATCACTTCTCATCAGGGAAATACAATTCAAAACCACAATGAAATACCACTTCACATCCATTAGGAAGGACATTGTCAAAACACTGGAATGTAAGTGTCGATAAGGATGTGGAAAAGTTAAAACCCTTGTACATTGCCAGTGGGAATGTGAAATAGTGCAGCTACTGTGAAAAACAGTAGGCGGTTCTTCAAAAAGTTAAACATAGACTTACCATATGATTCAACAATTCCACTTTTAGGTAGTATATACTATGCAAAAAGAATTGAAAACAAGGACTTGAACAGATTCTTGTACACCCGTGTCTGCGGCAGCATTATTCACAGTAACCAAAAAGATGGAAGCCACCAAGGTGTTCACCAACAGGTGAATGGAAAAACAAAACATGGTATATACATACAATGGAAATTTGTTCATCCATATAGAACAGTGAAATTCTGATACGTGCTACGCCATGCAAGAAACTTCAAAACATTATGCTAAGTGAAATAAGCCAAATACAGAAGGACAAATGTTACGGGATCCCACTTATATAAGGTACTTGGAATAGGGAAATTCATACAGATAGAAAGTAGAAAAATGGCTTTCAAGAGCGGGGGTGGGGGGTTAGGTGATATCTCGAAGTGGTTTTGATTTGCATTTCTCTGATGCTTAGGGACGATGAGCATTTCTTTATGTGTTTATCAGCCATTTGTCTGTCTTTTGGGGAGAAAGTTCTGTTCATGTCTCTTGCCCAATAATTACTGAGGGTGTTTTCTCTTTTCTTGTTGATTTCCTTGAGTTCTTTGTAGTTTCTGGTTATTGGCCTTTTGTCAGATTCGTAACATGTGACTATCTTCTCCCATTCTGAAGGCGGTCTATTTGCTGTGCAGAAACAATGTAGCTGAATCATATAGACCCCTATGTTAATCAAAAAAAAAAAAGGGGGAGTTGTGGGGAGTGATGGGAAGTTATTTAATGAGTACAGAGCTTTGGTTTGGGGTGAGGAAAAGCTCTAGAGATGAACAGTGGGAATGGTTGCACAGTGATGTGAATGTACTTAATGCCACCAAATTATCTATTTAAATGGTTAAAATGCTAAATTTATTTTAGCCACTTAAGTTTCAACGTTACTTATATGTTGCCACAAAAAGTGTATTTATATTTTTATTGTCTGGGATTCATTGAGGGGACAAAGAGTTAGGTTGCACGGATCACATTTGTTAGGTAAAGTCCCTCTAATACTTGTGTCCTTCCCCCAGAGACGTGTCATTCACCATAACCCCCATTGCTCCCTCCACTCTCTACTCGCTCCTTCCTTCCCCTACCCCCACCTTGTATTAGATCATCTACTGCCTTCATATTAGAATTGAATACATTGGATTCTTACTTCTCCATTCTTATTTTTTAAACAGAGAGCAAAGTTTTTTTCAGTGAATTAAATGCCAACTATGCTCCAAGTCCAGGGATTTCAGTGAGGAGTACAGTCAGCAAAGTCCCTGCCCACAGAGTGCCCAGCACAGAGCAGCCTCTCAATAAAGAGTTAATTTATTGAGTTGATGAACAAAATAGTTTAGGTTGTGTTTTTAATGAATGTATAAAGCTACGGGGATGGCAGCCTGGCTATTGTTATAATATTTGGATAGGGGGAGGCAGTTAAAAGCCCAAAGAAGCAAAGTTAGCAAGGGTAGAATCAGAAAGAGTTCAGATATTCATTCTACCACAAGATAAAAAGCAGTCTTTTTTATGACTGTGGCTGTCTTTTTTATTTTTGTGTTTCCGCTATTATGTTTTAAATAAGGACAAAGACATGTTGAGAAAGAGAAAAAGACACAATGTTCTTTGCAACTATTTTCAGAAAACTTCATGATTTTTGAAGAAGAGAGGAATGGAAATAGCTGAGATTTTCTTTCCCAAAAGGATTAAAAGAGTGAATTGTATAACGGCCACGAAGCATCTTGATCTCCACAAGCAACCTCGCAGACCCGCCACGGGGAAGCCACAACCTTGCCTTTCAACTTCTGCCAGCTTTCCCCAATTTCTGAGGCGATTCATCCTCCTCATACTCTCTTAAGTAAAATTCAGGAGACATTTTTGTTTGAGGATTGGATTTGGCATCAGGCAAAATGAGAGTCAGAACCTAAAGGTACCCCACCTTCTTTGAACTCCGTCACCAGGAAAGGCCTTCAAACCAAATGCCTCCTTCATTCCCTTTTGGCCTCTACCCTCATTGCTGCCAAAAAGGTGTGGGAGATCCGCAGGAGGTGGGGTGGGGGGCTTTGCCAGCTCTGTTCTTGTGGTTCTATGCACATGGCTTTGATGGCATTTTCCGTTCCCTGTAGGTTAGACAAACAGAACTGGAGCAAGGGGAAAAGAAAGAGAACTCTGAGAGAAGTATTTCTATCTGTCCTATATTGAGCTTCCTGAGCAAAAAAAAAAAATCATGTGTGGTTGTTTTTTGCTCTTAACTGAAGTACTGTGACCTTCCCAAACAAAATGCATACCCATACACAAAAGTAATATATATTTACCCATTCCCATGAAAGTCTTAAGATCACGTGTTCTATGGGTTATACCCTGTTTCCCCGAAAATAAGACAGTGTCTTATTTTAAGGTGTGCTCCCAAAGATGCGCTAGGTCTTATTTTCAGGGGACGTCTTATCTTTCCTGTAAGCAGGTCTTATTTTCGGAGGATGTCTTATTTTGGGGGAAACAGGGTACTTCATCCGTCATTCCACCCTACACCCATGACCTCATGCTGATAATCCAGACTTTACACCTACACTCATTCATTCAAATTAATATATGTGAAAAATAGAGACCCACAATTAAAGTATTGGTTTTGCTTTCAGAGGTCCTCAAACTATGGCCTGCGGGCCACATGAGGTGGTGTGATTGTATTTGTTCTCGTTTTGTTTTTTTACTTCAAAATAGGATATGTGCAGTGTGCATAGGAATTTGTTCATAGTTTGGTTTTTTTTTTTAACTATAGTCCGGCCCTCCAGTGGTCTGAGGGACAGTGAACTGGCCCCCTGTTTAAAAAGTTTGAGGACCTCTGCAATTAATCACAAAATTCTTGGTGTATTCATATTAATGAGTCAGTTTGGAGTTTATGCATCTGCTTTCTTCATTTTCCCAAAATTGAAGCCAAAATATCACAGCTAAAAATTTGTAATTCCAAAGCCCAGTTTCTAAAAGAAGTATGTTTAAAAATGAGAAAGAAAAATAAAACAACACCAACGTTACTGACTGGATTCTATTTGTAAATGATTATATACAACGTTCATTTTTAAAATGAGAATTTTTATTTTTTATTTTAGGAACAAGAACTTTAAATAAGTGAAAACTCTTAGCACAGAACCTGACATGCATTAGGTAATTTATGAATGTTTTCATTCATTTATTAATGTATATAATTAGCAATACCACATAAATGCCATTTTCTGCAGTGCCTTCTACGTTAATCAGAAGATAATCCCCTAAACCAAATGAAAACCTCATTTTATTTTCATCTACTTGGTGTATGTCTGAAGCAACTGTACATACATCAAATACTATACATATACGGAAGATCATTCACTCATAGGCAGAGCTGGTAGCTCCTCACAAAGCACAAATTGGGAGGAGTGAGAGGTAAGCCCCCACCACTACCAAAATAGCAAGCCCCCCATCTAGCATTTTGCCCATTTTTTTTTTTAATTTGAACGTTTTCCTGCCTTTAAGCACACAAGAAGGCCTGAAAGGGTGGTTTCTTAAGCCCATTAACATAGACCGGCCTATAATAGGAGATTAATGAAAATGTGTTGATCCTTGAAGAAAGAGAAGGAATGACCACTGTGATAAAGGGGTGGGCGTTTTATACCTATGTCTGAAGGTCATTCTTGATGAAAAGTACATTAGCGAAAAGGTGGGGACCCCCAAGAACCTATTTCCGCAATTTCACAATTTTGCCAAAAATCGCTCCTTAATCAATATCAAGGTCATACACTTACTGGCTTTCTCTAGTGTGTATTCTAGAATGAAGCACAAAGTATTGCATGGAAATAAAATGCCGTGCACTGGGATACGCTCACTGTTTCTTAGATTAAATGTGTCTACTTCCCCCCATCTCTGCCACCACCAGCCCCCTCTCCACCTGTCACACTGCAGCCAAAGGGAGCTCCTTAAAATTCAGATCTGACCCTGCTTTTGGAATAAGGTCCACCAGTCCCTAAGCAAATCTGCAAGGCTCTGTGACCTGGTTTCTCTGGAACTCACCAGTTGCATCTCACCAAAGTCCCCCTTGCTTATGCTGCAGCCACCCTGGCTTTTCTCAGCCCCTCACTTTATTCAGTTTCACAGTCTCTTGCATTTGCAACTCTATCTAGCCTCCCTAACCCATAACTGCAGCATACTTATTCTTTCAGCCTCTGCTTAAATGTCAGTTCCTCAAGAAACTTTTTCTGACTCACCAGACTAGGTCAAATCCTTATCATGCAGCATAACAATAACAGTACCCCATGCGGCTTCTTTTGTCCCGGTTTCCAGAGTTGAATAGTGGTTTATTATCTGTCTGTTCCCCAGGTTCTAATCTCCATGCAAAAGGAACCATGTCTATCTTGTTTATTATTATATTCTGAACTTAATATTATGTCCAGTACGTACATAGTAGATAGTAAATATTTGCCGAGCTGGTGAATAAAATTGTGGGATCTCCATGGAAATGCTTCTCATTTCCAGCAGACGTGGAGATCATTAAAGGTGGCAGTCAGACTCATAGTTATCTGTCTTCTGACAATAAAGTAAGTGTCCTAGAGGAGATGAGAGTAGATAATGGTTTTCATTACTGGAGAATAGGAAATAACTTGAGGTAATTGACGCAGATGGCCCATGAACAATGCTTCAGAAATAAAATAGAGCATCTGACCTTTGGTGATCAAGAAATATTACACAGTTATATATGGGACTCACTTCAGCCGTACATCTAGATCAAAGTGTTTCCAATAATGAATGCAAGTCATTACATCCGTCTTTCACACTACAGTTTTTTGGTGCTCTATGCCATTTTGGGATGTTGGTGCACATATTCTAGTTGAACATTTCCCAGCTCACCTCGCCTTTCCCCTCTTTGTATTTTTTCTGCTTAGCTGCTTGTATTTTCCATGACAAATATCTAAATTGGATACGACTTAATATTAAGAAAAGTTTTCTTAGATCAAGGCTGATATTAATTTCAACATCCACAACCAAAAATATGACTGCTCCTGTTATATAAACAATGAGCTATTGCTTTGTAATCATTCTGGGTATAAAAAAAATGAGCTTAGTAGAAAAAAAAAATTCAAGTAGCTGAGAAAACACCCAACAATACCCAGGACAGATAAGAAAAATAAATCTTAGACTTTGTAGCATGTTATTATTTACAAAGCCCTCCGGCATTCCATCTCTCTTGATCCTGACTAAAGATCTCTTGACATTTAATCATAGCAAAGTAGAAATTTTTTACTGATGCAAGAACGAAGGCTGAACATTTCTGGATCAAGGTCATAGATGTAATTAAGAAAGTACTAGAACCCAAATCTACATTTTTTTGGCCTCGATATGTCTCTGTAGTTATGAGATCTATTTCATGGATCAAGGGGACAAGACAAAAGCACAGAAGATGATTTGTAGAAACTTCTGGATTGATAGAGCCCAAGTCTCACTCTGCTTGGGAAACTCTCATCCTGTTAAACATTCTCTTCACAGCCTTTTTTACTTCTTTGTTTCTCAGGCTGTAGATCATTGGGTTCAGCATGGGGATGACCACAGTGTAAAATACTGACACAATCTTGTCTTCCCCAAGGGATCTGCCCATGTTACCTTTCAGGTATATGAATATGAGTGTCCCAAAGAAAAGAGCCACAGCAGTCATGTGGGATGCACAGGTGGAGAAGGTCTTGGCTTTGCCACCTGCTGTACGAATCTTCAGAATAGCCCGAATGATGAATAGGTAGGACGTGAGAATCACTGAAATGCTGGTCATGATGACCAAGAAAGCTGAGAGGTAGATTATCTGCTCCCGTGGCCTAGTGTCACTGCAGGCAAGATTCAACAGGGGTGGGAGGTCACAAAAGAAGAAGTCCACGTGATTGGACTTACAGAAGGAGATGGAGAAGGTACAGCCAGTGCGGATCACAGAATTGGCCATGGCGCCAGCATACGCTCCAGCCACCAGCCCCACACGGGTCTGTGGTATCATGGCTGTGACATAGAGGAGGGGTTTACACACAGCCACATAACGGTCATAGGCCATCACGGCCAAGAGGAAACACTCAGTGCTAGCACAGAGGGTGAAAAAGAAGAACTGGCTGGCACAGCGTTCATAGCTGATGCCCTTCTTATCAGCCCCCAAAGTCTCAAGCAACTGAGGAACAATGACAGAAGAGTAGCAGATGTCCAGGAGGGAGAGGTGGGTGAGGAAGAAGTACATGGGAGTCTGGAGCCGAGGGTCGCTGTGAATGAGCACAATCATGCCCAGGTTGCCCCCCATGGTGATGAGGTAAAGGGCCAGAAACACAAAGAAGAGACCCATCTGCAGCTCCGCCTGTAGCTGGAACCCCACCAGAACAAATCCCGCCACCAGGGTGCCATTCTCTGCCATGAAGCCGAGGTCATCTGCTGAAATTTTTAAAAATAATAATAATAATAAAGTCTCCTTTATTAGTGTGATCCTGGCTTGACTTGATCTGATCACTGCTCAGTGAGGATAAAAACCTTTTACATTTGCAAAGCACTTTCCTTTCTTCACAAAGGAAAGTGATTTTTTCACGGCATCCTTTGCAAGTCCTTGGAAGCACATTTTGTTAATCCCATTTCTGATGGTAGAATGTGAGGGTCAAAAAGGAGAAGTGACTAGTTCCAGATTTCACTGTTGGTCAATAGGCAAAACCTGGGCTAGAACTCAATTAGGCATTTCTAAACTTGTGTCAAGTCGCAGCTTGGAAACCTAGACTAGCCTCAGACGAGCCAGGAAACACTTTGTGAAGGAAACCACAGCGGTGTGTGTTTGAAAGCAGACGTAGATTTAAAGCCCTTCAAATCTTAAGTTAATTCCCCTGGCGTCTGGCTCCCCGCTCTCACAGCCATTGCAGTACATTGAGCTCCATAGAGACAGCGCCGGGGCAAGTGAGAGCCGGACGGACACTGGGCGACTCTGTGCCTCGCTAAGTTAATTCCCCTTTCCAAATCTCAGCGTCCTCTGCTCAAATGGACATTATAATGTGAAAGTCACAATATCATTGTGAAGGACCTTCTTTACCTAGTATATATCACACACCATCTGACATACACTCAGAATTATATTTTCCAAATTCCAGGATAATACAAGTGACATGCTTCATATACATTCTAGCACCATCTTATCTCCAGAATCCTGGGGTTCCAACATCAACTCTTACCTTTTTTTGAAGTTGTTTCTGATGTGCACACGAGCACAGTGGATTTGGAGGCCAGATACTGAGCCATAAAGAGCAAGTGCTGTTAGAACCTCTGTAGCCTGTGGCCTGCCAAATTGCTTCTTCCCCTCTGTTCCTGCCAAGCAGCATGGCCTGGTTTCCAAGTTCAGCTGCTATTCCAAAGGACCTGTCCCATTTTTTTAAATGCCACATCGTTATCAATCAGGAAGATACATGAATCAAACCATTCCAGAATTAGCCCACAAAGCTCATTAAGGGACAAAGCATCATGTTGAGTTTAGAATTCTAATACAGATGGGGTTCTGGCCAGGTATTCAGACAATCCTGTCCCTGTGCCTCTGGATTCTGATAATCTGGGACAAAGAAAGTATTGAATGTGAACTTCAGAGTTGATCCTTCTTGTCCCTTTTCCATCCTTAAAACAAAAACTAATTTTGAGAACGATCTCAGAGTGCTTCAGGTAAATAACAAAGTAAAATTTTGATCAACTTTGGCAAGAACTGATCTAATGATAGAATGATAAAGGTCAGTATCTGGTGGTTTTAAGTCCCCCCCACACATACACTAAATTTTTGATAGTGTGAATATTTAGGTTGTTTTCCTTTACTTAGGGCCAAATCTTATCCTGATCATGTCCCAAAACAATGACTTCCTGTGTTCGTAAGAAGAGTTTGTGCAAATCATCCTGACCAGAGGAAAAAAGAGGTTATATTTATTCGTGTATTCAATAAGAATCTACTGAGAACTTACCGTGTACCAGGCATGCTTCTAGTTACTCAGAACAAAACAGACAAAGATCATCCCTACCTTCAGGGAGCAGTAATTCCAGTGCAACCAGGCATACACAATATATATTTTAAAAGAAGAAGAAGAAATATGCTTTCTGCCATGATAGAAGATAATAAGGGTTATAAAAACAAATACTGCAGGATGTGAGGAATTAAACGTAGCAAAGTAAGGAGAAGGGTATCAAACAGGACTATCAAAAGAGATTCATTTAAAAAGGTGACATCTTAGCAGAAATTCTGGGGATCGGGAGAGTGTTAATATTTATTTGCACACATAATTTACACGTGAATAATAGAATATAAAGGTACAAATCACCAACAATGCACCATCCTTCATTCATTAAAAAATACATGGAGTTGGGCCGCACGTGTGACTCAAAGGAGTAGGGTGATGGCCCCATACACCGGAGGCAGTGGGTTCAAACCTGTTCCCGGCAAAAAACTGCAAAAAAAAAATGGAGTTTTTTGGTCCTTGTGAGACATTTTCTAGGACACTTCATTCAGAAGTGTCAACCCCCTCATAACACAGAGACGCCCCCGAGGTATCGGAATCTCAATGATCAACCTAAGATTACCCAGCATAAAGGTAAAGCTAGAATCCCAGGACTCTAGCACAGTGGCTAAGAAAATGGGCCCTGAAGACAGACAGAGCTTGCTCTGAACACAGACTTAGTCATTTGTATTTGTGTGACCTTGGACAAGTTACTTGACCTTGAGAGGTGCAGTTTCAACACGTAGGCACTAACAGTAAGCACTGCTGTGCTGTGAGAAGGAAAAGATCACTCTATCGTTAATGGAAATAGCACACTCTGTGCCCGGTGCAGAGCAAACCTTGATACATGGAATTGTTACGGAAGTGATTTTCAACTTCAATATCATTCAGCCCCTTAGAATGCAATTTACCTCACTATACTGCTGAGCAAAATGAGGCTCAATGTAGACAAACCACTCTCCCAAGACCACAAAGTTAACAAACAGCACCAGGACTTCTGCCTCCAGATTCACTGACACTGTGACCTCTGACTTCTGCCCAGGAAGCAGGACGCTGTGCCCAGTGCCAGGCAGTGCCAGCTGGGGAGGCACAAGTCTGCCACGGCCCTAAGATTTGTCACTTTTGGAGGGGGAGAGCTATCTTCCCATGAGGGAAGTAGCATGGTGGGGACATGGTGGTTGGCTCATAATGGGGTGGTAAGAAGTCTGGAAACAGCACCCAAGAGGTCTGAACTTAAGCTAGATGCTGCCACAGAAGCCAGTGCCCCCATCTCTAGGTCTGCGTCCTCACAGAGCAAGGCTGCACCGAAAGACCTCAAATGCTCATCTTGCCCTGTGACATGATGACCTCACTTCTCTTCTGAAGAGTCTAGTAAGGCTGGGAGTGGTGGTTCACACCTGTAATCCTAGCACTCTGGGAGGCCAAGGCGAGTGGATCACTTGAGTTCATCAGTTAGAGACCAGCCTGAGCAAGAGCAAGACCCCATCTCTACAAAAAGAAAAAAAAAAGCCAGGCATTGTGGTGGGCCCCTGTAGTCCGAACTATGCAGAAGACTGAGGCAAATGAACCTTTTTTTTTTTTTGATACATTTATTTATTTATTCTTTAGTTTTTGGCTGGGGCTGGGTTTGAACCCGCCACCTCCAGCATATGGGGCCAGTGCCCTACACTTGAGCCACAAGCACCACCTAAATGAAACTTTTGAGCCTAAGAGTTTGAGGTTGCTGTGAGCTATGACGCCATGACACTCTACCCAGGGTGACAGAGTGAGACTTGGTCTTAAAAATAAATAAATAAAAGAAGAAGAAGAAAGAGAAGAAGAATCTGATGGGAGGGGAAGTATCTATTAATATTAATGACAGACATTAAGGGCGGCGCCTGTGGCTCAAAGGGGTAGGGCGCCGGCCCCATATGCCGGAGGTGGCGAGTTCAAACCCAGCCCTGGCCAAAAAACTGCAAAATAAATAAATAAATAAAAAAGAAAGTACTCACAGTGTACTAAACACTGCTCTAGCTAATTTATATCAAACTGCCTCATTTACTTCTCACAATACCCCAAGACTCATTTATTACCCCCTATTAATAGCCTGGGAAACGAGGGCTTGCAGAGATTAAGTGACCTGTTTCACCAGGTAACCCCTAACCAGGAATTTGCACATGCTCTGTCAGACTCCAAGGTCACATTCTCAACCACTTACTCATGGCTTGTGAGTACAGTTTTAAGGAGAGCACCCTTTTTATGCCCAGAACTTTTCTATGGCTTTTCATACATTACCCTCCTGCTCTTGAGCAAGGAGAGAGGCAGATAAATTAAACAGAGATTTTGGCAAATGACCCCAGTTCTGAGTTGAGAGCCTCGTATGTGCTTTTTTTTTTTTCACAGTGTCATCTTTTTTCATTGTGTTTTTATCTGCAGGGAAGAGGTGCTCAGGGCACCATCATAACATCAACCCCTATGAGGAGTCTGCACCCACCAAGGACCGTCATCTCTAGCGCAGATTTAAATTGCAGCCCAGAAGTCACATAAGCCAGCTTTGCTCCTGGCTCCGCGTTGTCATAGGCCCACCTGTACTTTCCCTTTGCCCAAATCTCATTCCTCATTTTTAATTTATTTTGTCTTGCTGCATGTTATGCATTTTTATAAGCCACTTCAGCTCTCTTTGGGAGAGAGCTACTGATGAATAAATAAATACAAAATAAAATTGCCCGTTTGCCGGATGTCAGGATAATCAGAATAATTGGCTGTATCATCATCAGACCAATAATGGTGCCGCCAGAGGACTTTGCCAAATGGGTTCTGGAATGACACTGCACAAACAGTGGTTCAATCTAAATCAGACTGATCTACGAATGACAGAAAGAGCCAGATGCTGCAGGAAGAAAATGGAAAATCTTAGGGAGGTCGCCTGGACTCCAATACGGTAGCCAGTTCCTGAAATTTTTGTTTTTGATTTTGAAACAGAGTCTCAAATCAAAGGGTAGAGTGCTGTGGAATCATAGCTCACAGCAACCTCAAATTCTTGGGCTCAAGCAATCCTCTTGCCTCAGCCTCCTGAGTAGCTGGGACTACAGGCACCTGCCACCTGGCTATTTTTTTTATTAGACATGGGTTCTCACTCTTGCCCAGGCTGGTCTCCAACTCCTGAACTTGAGGGATCTACCCATCTCTGCCTCCCAGTTACTGAAATTTTTGTCAGCCAAAAATCCCAAAACAGTGATGGGGCTTTCATTTGAGACAGGGAACAGCATGAAGGGAGCTGCGGAAAGGGTCCTCCTAACAGCCCACGTCAGCGTGGTCCTCTGAACATCAACAACGTACATTTTGAAATGAACAGGAGAAAATTTTTTAAAACTCCAAGGTTCCCCACCAATGATTACTGATCTTCAGAGGAGCTAAAAAAGTCTGACTCTCTCCCATATTGGTTCTGCCTTGCATTGTCTAAACTCCTATACTAGTCAAGAATGATTTACAATTCTAGACTGAACAGCCAATCAACTTCTTGATAATTAAGACTAGGGAAAACAAACAGTCTCCACAAAATCTCCAGGCAGGGAGAAGAAACGTGAATCCATGTGGCCTCAGAGAAAAATATTTGGTCCAAGGCAATGGAGATAAACTAAATTTCTGTGGACATATGAATAGAACACTAAAGCAGCAATTTCCTGTTTTTGAAGCCTACAAAATAGTTGAAATTGCTGGCTTTTAAAGATGTACAAGAATAAAGCAAATGCTTAATGCCATCATGAACCCACCATGCTCCCCAGCATTCAGCAATATCAGCATTTAACATTCCTGACAATCTGTCTTCTAATTGTCATTGGGGCACAGAAATATTTCTCTTATATTTTATCTGTTATATAACCCAGACAGGCCTCCCCTGGTGGGGACCTCTGTACTTCTGGGTTATCATTCTCCCATATTAGTTATGTCCGTTCAAAGCCCACAGCCTCATTTTTGCATCAGCCAATGGTAAACACACCTAGGGCATGTGATACACATTCCAAGGCTCCAGGAGAAAGACCTGGAGATTGTGTGTTCTTTGGGGTTACTGAGGCTTTTCCAAGCCCTGCTGCACTAAACCTCAGAAAACAAGTGGAGGTTTCAGAAAAAGAGAAAGTCCAGCAAGCTTTAATAGGCTCCATCTGTCAACTTCGAGCAGAAAAAAGGACTGGGCGAAGAACCAAGAGGCTACTATGGATCAGACAAGAAAATATATACGAGAAGATGATTATAAAAGTGAAGTTTGCGCTTGCAAGTGCCCGAAGATCAGCTTCATCATAGTAGGTGCCGTGGGAAATATATAGCCATGGATCTGAAGAGCATTTATATGGATTAGAGAACCTAATCTCTTATAGGTCCTCTGAGTCAGGTTTAAAGTTATTTAAAAATGGTGAGGCGTAAAGGTTGTGTCGTGTTGCCCAAAGTCGTGCAGCTGGCGCTCTCAGCTGAATTATGCAACAAAGACATATAAAGCCTCTGCCCATGTATTCAGTGCCAGGCCATAGGCTGGACATTGAGGAGGCAGTGATAAATGTCTAAAGCTAAACAGACACGGGTGACAGTGATTCTCCCTCTGCCACCATAACAAACTGGCATCATCTGCCTTGTTCTGACTTCAAGAGAAAAACAGAAAGTGGAATGAGGGACAAGATGCTTTGGCTGCCACTCACTGTGCCCGGGTGGACTTGGGAGAAGGCAGAACATTCAAATGGTGAGAAAATATAGCAGCTCCTTCCGCCCACACACTGTCTGTGCTCAGGTAGGGAAGTAGTTCAAGCTCAAGATGAAAATAGAGCCTCTGTTCAAGAGCTCCCTGTTTCTCCCCCCCACCCAGAAACTTATATGGAAAAAACTTTAATTGGCCTTTTTCTAGTTGAATAAAAAGTCATAAAGACGTAGAAAAAAATATTTCCTGGCAATGTATTTGCATTGAAAATAGCAAGAAAGGCAGAACCAGCATGGTACCAAGAAGCCAGGATGCTTTGAAGTTCTATCACAGCAGAGGCAAATCCCAGCCAGGCGCTTAAGCTCCCTGGACTTCAGCTCTTCAACTGTAAGATGGGTGTGGATTCCACCTAATGCACAGGAGTGTCATGAGGATGAAATAAGGTGACATATTGCACGTCCAACAAAGGTTGGTTCTGTTGCACACAATGGAAGGTATGAATTCCATCCCCCCCCAAAATTACAAATTACTTTCATAATCCCTTACTTTATTTTTTTTTTAAGCTTACCATAGTATTAGTTTATAACAGTAAAAAAAAATTATGGGAAATAACCTGATCACACGAGCGGTTATATAAACTATGTTAACTAGTGTGATGAAAATGTGTCAAACGATCTATGAACCAAGTGTATGGTGCCCCATGATCATACTAATGTATACAGCTATGATTTAATTAAAAAAAAAAAAGAAAGTCACCAAAAGCCTATCACTACCATAATTTGGTATATTTCCTTCCATAATCCCTTACTTTAGAATGTTGCACACCCGTTATCTCGTTTGGTCCTCACACAATCCATTTTCAGATGAAGAAAGTGGGGACTCAGAGAGGTCAACTGACATGTCCCAGGGTCACCAAGCTAGAAAAAAAGCAGCCAGAACTGGGAGCTGGGCCCTGCTGCAGAGGGCCCTGGGGAGACACGATGCCCAGCCTGAGTGAAGATGGGAGTTCTGGGCAATCAGGGCAAAGTGAGGTTCTCCCTTACTTTGTAATCCTACAATAAATTTCCAGAATGGCACATAAAGAGAGTCTGCAGGTCTGAGAGGCATTATCAGCCCCGGGTTAGGGATGAGAAACTGAGACCCCAAGATGCTAAGTGTCTTGCATCACTGCCAGAGGCAGGCAAATGTATTAAGTCCCAGCAATCTGTGCTCCCCAGCAAATCACACTCAGCTTTGACCTTATTTCCTAGAGAAACAAAGAGGAAAAAACTCCATTTTAGATGAGAAGAAACCAAGATTCAGATTGTCAGGTTCATGTCCAGCCTGGATTGTGAGTCATTTTCCCTCCTTTCTACCACAGCCACACTCACCTTCAGCAGGACCAAGAGGTCCTCCGCCATCCAGAAGGCCGGGCCGAGCACAGGCATAGTGTGGAGTCTAAATGGGGTTTTTGCAGGGCCAGAAACATAGACACCATCAGCACCTGCATCTCACAAGCCCCAACATCTACCAGAACTGGATTAGTAGGTGCTGGAGCCGTGCTCTACCCTAGGCTGGATCCTTCCCTCCAGGAAGGCAATTAGAAGACTGAGGCTGGGGGATTAGCCACTGACTGGGGCTTCTAATCAGGCCCTCAGCTTCTCATTAGGCTTCCCCAATGCCCAGGGAAAAGGAATCTTCAAAAAAGGGCCCCTGCAAAGTTAGCTTGCTCAGTTCCTCCCCCCATCTACCTCCATCCTGTCTGGCGGCTTCCACCCTAATGCAGCCCCATCCTGGGGATGAGGGAGATACCTCTGCGATTCACTCTCTGAGGAGGTGTCACCAACCCAAGGTGACCCTTTCTGATCAATCTCATTTGCAGAACTCAAGTGAAGTGCGTGACTATGTGAAGCCCCAGCAGCCTGCCTCCTCTCTTGTCCAACTAATATTGAGTTAGGTGTATGCAGAGTGCTCAGAGCAGGCCTAAACATCATCCCAGGGTTATCACCATGCAACCCATTGAGTCCTCAAACAATCGCCTGAGATGAACACTATTATTATTTTATTTACTGGTGAGGAAAGGGAGACTCAGAGAGGTGAAATATCCACTCACAGCCACACACGCAGTAAGGAGAAGAGCTGACGTTGGAACCAGGGGAGATTAGCTCCAGACCCCTCACCCACAGCCACCACACTGCACTGCCTGGCGCCACTCAACTGATTATAAGTACAGCTTACTTGATATAAAAAAACGTGGACAACATCAAAAAAGTAAAAAGGAAGAAACATAAACCATTTTAATCAGACCATTCCAATAAGCACTGTTAATAGTTGGAGAGAAATTCATCACAACATAATTATTTAGCGCATGAGTTTTAGCTGTAGACTGCTTGGGTTCAAACTCTCCCTCTACCCGGTAAATTGGAGCCACACCCACTTTGTGGGATGGCCATGGAAGTTGAAGAAGCCGAAACAGGTAAAACACTCAGAACAGGGCCTAGTACCCTTAACAGCCTCTCAGAATTATTTTCTATAGGAATTTACACATTTTTTTCAATGAAAAAATGAAAGTTCCTATAAGTATTGTGTTTTTATACTGTTACATTGGTGTGATGTAAGAAGAAAAAAGTCAACTGTTATAAAGTTACTCATGTGGGAGGCACCTATAGCCCAGTGTAATGCCCTGGGAAGTGGCAAGGCCTCTCACTGGATGGCTCGTGAATGCTGGGGCCGTGGAACATCATACCCTGGAGATTCCATCCCCTAAAAGGCCAAGTGACTACAGGAAAAGAAAAATCAACTCCCAATCTTTTTCTTTTTATTAACTCATTTGTACATAGATCATGAATACATTTATGCCATTAGGGGATTCAATGTGTTGATTATTTATACAAATTGGAGTGCTCACATCCTACTAATTAACATAGCCTTCACCTCATTTACCCAATTACAGTGTTAAGACATTTGTTTTAGTAAAGTATCTCAGGAATGGAAAAATACATGTATCCAATGTACTCAGTACTACTATGAAACCAACTGCCGATCTTGCCGCAGTCACTGAGATTGCCCTTTTCTCAGGTCCCACACGCTCTGAACAAGTTCAGGATAGTTAAAATAGACTGAAGGCCAGAGGCTTCTCCTCTGGTTTTCTAAGGTTTGGAAATCCTCAAAAGTCTCAAGTCCAGACCCCGCTAAAAAAAAGTTGTATGTGTGTGTATTAATATGCACGTGTGTATGTCAATATGTGTATAGATAGAACATTGCTATATAATGTTGTAAATGCTTCATAAAACATTGCAATATACACAAATGTGTGTGTGTGGTATTTATCCTTCTAATCTTGACAGAGAATTGTAACGTATTTAACTTAGAAAACTTATTAATAAAGACAAGTTTATTTCTTACTCTCACATTTGATGAAGAAAATTTATATTCTCCCCAAAATTTATATTCTTAATCTGCTATTTTGCTACCTCTAACACGAACAGCCACCACCACCAAAGCTGCCTGGCCAATCCAGGAAGACCCCCGAGGCCCTCAGAGTGGGTTCCGCTCAAGCCTCTCCCCACGCAGGCCAGCTGAGGATATTTGACATCCCTGAACCTCTGTGGAGGTCTGAGTTTAAATCCCTTACCTCGGGGGAAATTCCCCAGTTTCCTGCATCAACCAGCGGCCCCATGCAGCACACAGAAGCTAAAAGCACATGTGTGTTTTGAAAGATGCTCGCAGCATTCGAACTCTGGGGTCCTCACATCCCAAATAGCCTACTACACCTCAACAATTTTGGTTACTTTCACATTTTCAATTTTTTATTAAGAAATATCAGCACCAGAAGTAGAGATCTTTGTAGATAGTAATGATTCCCCTGGAGTAATTTTCTAGAAGCAGGGGAAAGAACATTTTCTTTCTTTCTTTCTTTCTTTTTCTTTTTTGAGACAGAACCTGTGTGGCATCACAGCTCAAAGCAACGTCCAACTCCTGGGCCTAAGCGATTCTCTTGCCTCAGCTTCCCAAGTAGCTGGGACTACAGGCGCCCGCCACAACACCGCTATTTTTTGGTTGTAGCTGTCATTGTTGTTTGGCAGGCCCGGGCTGGATTCAAACCCACCAGCTCTGGTGTAGCCGCTTGAGCTACAAGCGCCAAGCCAGGAAATAACATTTTCGTGTTTAAAGGCCTTCATACAAATTACCAAACTGACTTCAAGATACTCTCTGGCACTGCACCGTTTAGGAAGGTGACTATTTCCCGGCATCCCTGTTAATAATGAACATTACGATCTTCTTTTAAACATGTGGCCATTACACAGGCAAAAGGTATCTCATAGCTACATAAGTATCTAATTTTTATTTCCTGTTACATTAAAGTTTTTTCAGCCACAATTTTTTTTGGAGTTGATCCTGTATTTGTTTGTTTAGGTTTTTATATCAAAATATTAAGGGGGTGTAAATGTTTTTGTTCCATGGATACTGGTTACATTGTATAATGCCCAAGTCAGGCCTTTCAGTGTACCTGTCACTAGAATAGTGTTCGTGGCACCCTATAGGTAAGGTTTTGTCCTTAATCCCCTTTTCAACCTCCCCACTTCTTGGTTTCCAATATCCTTTGTATTTTCATTTCTTCTTTTGTAAATTCAGTAGCCATATCCTTTGCCCATTTTTTCTATTGAGGTGATTGGCTTTTCCAAGTGAATTATGGAAACATCAAAGAACTTTGCTCTCACTTGTCTGACAAATATTGATTGAGTGCCAGCATAAGGCCGGGACTAGCATAGGCGCTGGAGACACTGCAGTAAACAAGACAGGCAACATCCCAGCCCTCTAATCACGGAGATACAGAATCGACCGACGCGCCCATCAATCATAAGTGGATTAAAACAACGAGATTCATCCACACCCTGGAGCACTACTCAGCCATAAAAAAGGAATGAAATAAAGCATTTTTCAGCAACTTGGATGGAACAGGAAGCCTTTATCCTAAGTGAAGTATGTCGGGAATAGAAAACCAAGCACCACATGTGCCCTCTAATACTGAGGGCTGCTGGGGACACACGAGCCCAAGCTGTAAAGGTCACTGGAAATCAAGATGGGAAAGAAGAGAGAAGGGAGGGTTGGAGCAGGGAAGGGATAAAACCCAGTGAACACTATTCTACTCAGGTGATGGGTGGATGAAAAGCCCATACTCAAGCATTATAAAAAGTATCCATGCCCTATTGTGAGATTTTTTTAAATAGAAAGATATTTACCTGGGGAATAATAATTATAGGAATGTAAAAAAGTTGCTACAATCTAAATTTAGAAAAAGGATCTTTAGGCATGGTGAAGAAAAAATTTAAATCCTTACCCTCTAATTGGCAAAGACTGAGGGAATAGTATCAGAAGGAAAGAGAGAAGGTTGCTGTGTTAGAAATTGTCTGGGGGGTAATGACAGAGAAAGGGAAGTCTTGAAGGTCACAAAAGTTTTGATGGTGAGATATTTACCCTGAGACCTGCAACAGCAGAAAACATAAGTTTCTTCTTGTGTGAAGAGCATCTCAGACAGAGGGAAGAGCCAAGGCCCTGAGGCAGGAATAAGCTGGGCTCCTTAGAATAGATAGACATCTCAGAGGAGATGAGGTAGGCAGGGAGCAGATCCTGTGTGACCACAGAGGCCACCGTGAGAGATCAGATTTGATTCTAAACGCAGCGGAAAGCCAGTGGAAGTTGTTTAATAAGGAAGCTATAGAATCTGATGTAGATTTTAAGCAATTTCTCTGGATTCTGTAAGGAAAATGGATTATAACAAGGCAAGAAAAAAAGCAGTAGTGTAAAGAGGCAGCTGTTGGGAGAGTGTCCAGAGATCCAGAGATGAAGGACCCTGGGAGAAATAGTAGCGATGACCTACCTATGTGTGCGCGTGCACACACACACATACACACACACTAGAATTGCACTGCCTGCCCCTGTGTGGTTGGTGGGATGGGGCATGTGGCAGCCAGCAGCACTGAGATAGTGAATGGACCATTGAGAAGATGGACCCTCCTGGGTGCCTGAGATACTCTGGTAAGCAAAGCCAAAAGGGACCGCACCAAGAGCAAGGAACAAATCTCTGTTGTTTTAAGCCACCGCGAGTTTTGTTATCTATCTCTCCAGCGTAACTTGGGATCACCTGAAACCTGGAGTGGGCGCTAAAAAGAAGTGAAAGAATTTAGGATCCCAGGAGGTAAATGCAACCAAACACACCTTCCATGGCTGTTAGAAATACCTTTTTCGTGTGATGAAAATGTGTCGAACGGTCTATGAAACTAATGTATGGTGCCCCATGATCACATTAATGTACACAGCTATGATTTAATAAAAAAAAAAAAGAAAAGAAATACTTTTTTTTTTTTGTAGAGACAGAGTCTCACTGTACTGTCTTCGGGTAGAGTGCCGTGGCATCACACGGCTCACAGCAACCTCTAACTCTTGGGCTTACGCGATTCTCTTGCCTCAGCCTCCCCAGCAGCTGGGACTACAGGCACCCGCCACAACGCCCGGCTATTTTTTTGTTGCAGTTTGGCCGGGGCTGGGTTTGAACCCACCACCCTTGGCATATGGGGCCAACGCCCTACTCACTGAGCCACAGGCGCCGCCCAAGAAATACCTTTTTTTAATTAATTTTAAATCATAGCTGTGTACATTAATGCAATCATGGGGCACCATACATTGGTTTTATAAACAGTAGGGTGATAGGTGAGAAATACCTTTTTCATATTCTATTTATCTTTTATGTTTTCATGTGGTGTTTTTAACATACAGAATTTTTTTTTTTTTAGACAAAGTCTCACTATGTTGCCCCGAGTAGAGTGCCGTGTTGTCACAGCTCACAGCAACCTCAAACTCTTGGGCTTAAGTGATTCTCTTGCCTCAGCCTCCCAAGTAGGTGGGAGGACAGATGCCCTCCACAACGCCTGGCTATTTTCTTGTTGCAATTGTCATTGTTGTTTAGCAGTCCAGGGCCAGGCTGGAACCCGCCAGCTTTGGTGCATGTGGCTGGTGCCATAACCAGCACCATGATCACTGTGCTACAGGCGCTGAGCCTTGACATATAAAATTTTAATTTTTTTATGTACACAAATGAATATGCCTTTTACAGTTTCTTTTTATGGTGTTTAGGTTTTAACATGTATGTATTTCCCACCCAGAAAAATGACAAAGGAACAAAGATTCACCTATATTTTCTTTATAGTATGTGATAGATCTGCAATGCATTTTGATGTATTTCTGAGATACAGTCAGATTTCTCTTCTCAAGTAGTTAACCAGTCAGTCTGCCCCCAATGTTCGCCAAATGTTTCTTTCTCCACTGATGTAAAATACCACATTCACTACCTTTACCAACTTCCTGTGGATACCTGGGTATGATTCTGAGCTTTACAACGTGTCCTGCTGATGTATCCAATTCTTACGCTGAAAAATAGTTTCAATTATTAAAGTTTATAGTAAACTTTCTATTGAGCCAGTTAATTACCCTCTCCCTATGATTCTTATTTTTCCAGTTTTATTTATTTTTTTCTTTTAATTTATTTTTTTTATTGTTAAATCATAGCTGTGTACATTAGTGCAATCAAGGGGTACAATGTGCTGGTTTCATATACAATCTGAAATATTCTCATCAAATGTTCAACGTAGCCTTCATGGCATTTTCTTAGTTACTGTATGTAGACATTTGTATTCTGCATTTAGTAAGTTTTGCCTGTACCCATTCTAAGATGCACTGTAGGTGTGGCCCCACCCATTACCCTCCCTCCACCCTAACCTCCCCACTCCCTTCTCCTTCCTTGGCCCTTCCCCATAGTCTTGTGCTATAGTTGGGTTATAGCCTTCATGTGAAAGCTATAAATTAGCTTCATAGTAGGGCTGAGTACATTGGATACTTTTTCTTCCATTCCTGAGATACTTTGCTAAGAAGAATATGTTCCAGCTCCATCCATGTAAACATGAAAGAGGTAAAGTCTCCATCTTTCTTTAAGGCTGCATAATATTCCACGGTATACATGTACCACAATTTGCTAGTCCATTCGTGGGTCAATGAGCACTTGGGCTTCTTCCATGACTTAGCAATTATGAATTGGGCTGCAATGAACATTCTGGTACAGAGTTTTTGTTATATTGTGATTTTTGGTCTTCTGGGTATAAACCTAGTAAAGGAATTACCCTCTCCCTATGATTCTTGTTTTTCCAGTTTTTTTTTTCTTTTTGTCTGTTTTCATTCATTTTCCCTTCCTACTAAATATTGAAATTTTTCTTTCTAAAAGTATGTAAGTTTTGGCTTGGTGCGTGTAGCCCTTAGGGCTCTGGCCACATACACTGCAGCTGGCGGGTTCAAACCCAGCCCAGGCCTGCCAAACAACAATGACAACTGCAACCAAAAGATAGACAGGCATTGTTGCAGGTGCCTGTAGTCCCAGCTACTCCAGAGGCTGAAGCAAGATAATCACTTAAGCCCAAGAGTCGGAGGTTGCTGTGAGCTGTGACACCACAGCACTCTACCGAGGGCGACAAAATGAGACTCTGTCTCAAAAAAAAAAAAAGGATATAAGTTTTCTAACAAATTCTGTGTTCACACAAAGATTATAAAAGTAAAACCCTTTGTATGACACCTAGAAATACTCATTTTAATTGTTTGGTATATGATCTTCTTCAGTTTGGTATATGGTATATTTCGGAGCTATATATACATATAAAACAATAAAAACCTCAGAGTTTGGACTTCTTTTTCCACTGAAATGGCCAGAAATCCTAATGAAATTGACCTCAAAATTTAAAAAAGAAATTTATCAACTTATGTAACTAAAAACACTTGACGTGGATGGCTTCAGGTAGGATTTGTTCCAGGATTTCTTATGACCTCATTAGGCTGCAGTCTTTCTGGCTCCATCTCTTAACTTCCCTGTGGTCTATTTTAATTCACATAATAGCATCAGAAGCCCCAGATATAAATAATCAAAAGCCCATCAGGAAAAAAAGAGCATCTTTATGTTCCCAGTTACCAAATCAATACACCCACCTGCAGCTGTTGTGAGTGTTGGCTGCTAGTAGCTCACAGCTATATTCTTCCTTGGAGAAGTACCCTTGGCTAAAGGATCCACTTTTTCCAGAAATGCCTGAGAAGTCACACCCACCGTGGGGACAGCCCACAGTCAATGAATGATCGATATGGGCTGCAAAAGCTGAATTCCTTGCCTGGAGGGAGAGTATATATAACTCACGCTCCAGAGTTCCCTAAGAATCAGGCCAAAGCTTGGACTCCAGCTGAAATTGTATCTTTGGCTTAGCTATTTCTTGATTCATTCACTCCCTGTGATAGAAACTGGTCTAGGGTAGTTTGTCTTCAAGCACTTCCTTGGTGAAACTTTTGCCCATAAGTCCTTGTCTGAGATCTTTGCTTAAAGAACCTAACCCAAGATGTATTTGTTCTTGTGTGATGCTTAATATTAATAAGAACAACAGTAGTGGTTGTGTCATACATCAAAGCACTACAGATCCCTCCAAAGCTTCAAAAAGGGGGGGAAGGGCAGTAACCCCTTTCCAATCACCCCTTCCACAAGTTCTCCAGGTGACGTCAAATGGAATAGCCTCAGCACTGGGACATTCTCTCTCTTTTTCCTCCACCCTGTCCCAGCTGCCATTCTACCTTCCTTATCACTCCAAGAAACAGTGAAATACCATAGACATACTCTTACCACACAGTTATTTCAATGGATATTTAATTACAGGAAGTGATAATCAGTATTGTCAAAAATGCTCTGGAAGATAGAATGCCCTGTGCTAACTGCCAGGAGTTCTGATTTGTGGCTGCCTCCCTTCTTTGTAATATATTCTTGTATCATCTGGCATCCGTAATTGCAAAAAAAAAAAAAAATACCTAGCTGGGCTGAACGCTTTTTAATTATCAAAGAGTTTTATCCCAGCCTTGTTACTCAGAAGCCAACAGGGCACATGGCCTCTTTGAGATTCTTCCTGCTGGAAGAGCTCTGATTTTACAATAATGAGTAGATGAAATCTTACAGGGCAGGGAGTGATTCCACAGAGGCAGAACATGAGTTATTAGTGGGAACCAGAATGGGTTCTCCAAGAATCCACCGTACACCTGAGGAGATGGGACTAGACACTAAGGAGTGACTGTGGGCAACTTGGCACAAGTAGAGTTAGGTGCAAAATTATGCACTCCTGACAATGAGAGGGTGGGTTTCAGAGACCAGAGAGGAGCTGCGATCTGGAATAGTCAGCTGACCACAGAAACCCTGGAGATGAATTTGTGAGGAAGGGGAGCTAACAAGCTGCTCAGGGTGTACATATGAATAAACCATCTTTTGACTGCCCTACCCCCATTCCCTCCTGAACTAATCATCACTCTTCCTATGAAATCGTGAGCAGACAAAGCAGTCAAGTTTCAGCCCCTGAGATGGAGTTGGCTGCAGGACTAAAGGTGATCACACTGTAAAGAGCACTTCACCAGGAATCCTCAGATAGGAGTTCCAGTCCTCACACTCTTAACTGCAGGAAGGGAGGGCCAGAGGCAAAGAAGAGCCATGTTCATCCCCTGCAGAGTCTGCAGTTGAGCTTTGAGATTAACAAGGCTTAAAAGTTGGCACGAACTCCCAAAAGATTTGTTTTTACTGTCTTAGATGTGTGGAGAAGCTGAAATAATGAGCCTCTGCTGAAGTATGTTCTCCCTGACAGGTTGCCATCCCCCCACCATCTACCCCAGGGCCCTGGGGGCTGTCCCAGCTACTGATTCAGGGAAACCCATTGAGATCACTGCATTGATCTCCACCTCAACAAAACCGTCCCCAAAGGCATTTTAAATATTCCACTGCCTTGCTTGGCAAGAAGAAAACCTCAAATCGGTAGGCTCCATTGCTCTATCAGCTGCTGTCTACAAAATGCTTAACCAGCTTTAGTTAGTTTGAATCCAAGCCCCAGATGAATCCAGTTGGATTATTCCACCAGGTAATTAAGACCTAGTTGTCAACTTGGATGAGCCCTTTCACTCTTGCAGAGGGACTCAATCTTAGGAAGCAAGAGAAACCTTGGGAAGAAACTGGTTCTGCAATAGCAAAATAAGGAAGATGAAACTGGGCAGACAATCCCTCCTCTGTCATCAGAAATTGTCACCTCACGGGACGATGACCAGCCTGGGATTTCAGCTTTTATATAAAAAACATACAAGTAAGACTGAATCAATTCTTTTGGATACCTACGGATTTAACATCTTTGGGCTTATGTGTCACAGTGTAAATTTTAGAACATGTAGACAGTTTCATGGGGACAGAGTTAGTACTAGACTGCAGAGTTAGACTGGAGACTTTCCTGCAAATTACTATACTTCCTGGAAGTATGTTGGAGCGGAGTTAATCACATGTACTAGACCTCTGGGTTTGGAATCAGATAGACTCTGAGATTGTTCACTGACTAGTCATGTGACCTTGAACAAGTTACTTTTCTATTCCGTCTTAGTCTCCTCTAGGACAAGATAATACCCACTTTATAAGGTTGTTGTAAGGATTGTGTCAGATAATGTGTGCAAAATGTATAATATGATTGATGCAGAGAAGATGTTCAGTAAACGGCCATCAGTAGTGGGAAAAGCAGCATATTGGTTCGACACTCCAAATCCGGTGTCAGAGGACCAAGGTTAGAAGCTACACATCTCTTTGCAGTTGTGTAGGCAAAACACTGAATGTTTCTAAGCCTCAGTTTCCTTACCTGCAAAATAAAGAGGAATATTTTTCTCTTGGCCAGTGGCTTGGCCTATAATCTCAGCACTTTTGTAGGTCAAAGTGTTTGATAGCTGGAGGGCAGGAGTTTGAGATAATATATATTATTTATATATATCTATTTTATAGGTAATGTATATTTTTAAAATATATATTATATTAAATATAAATATAAAAATATATAATATAATATTATAGTATAAATATAATATATATAAATAAAAGCTGGCATGGTGACACATGCCTATAATCCCAGCTACTCAGGAGGCTGAGGCAGGAGGATTGCTTGAGCCAGGAGTTTGAGGTTGCAATAGCTATGGCGATGCCACTGCACTCTAGCCCGGGCAACAGAGTAAGACCATGTCTCAAAAAATACACGAATTAAGTAAAATTAAAAGTCCAATAAAATAAAATAAACCATCATAAGACAGAAAATTTTATGTAAAAATAAATTCTCTCTTATAATGTTACTGTCAGTTGAAAGGAAATAAAGCCTTCCAAGTGCTTAGCGCCTGACTCCGCTTGGTAAATGTTAACAATAATATTTTGAGAAATTGATTTCAGTCAGATGAGAAGAGTCAACTTGGATGAGCCCTTTTACTCTTGCAGAAGGACTTGATCTTTGGAAGCAAGAGAAAGAAGAGGTTGGGAGAAGGTCCCAAATTAAAGTAGGCATAACACAAGTTTAGGTACCATCTCTGCTCTCTATATGCCCTCCAGACATCTCATATTCTTTTATGTTACATATTATAATCAAAACATATTACAGGCAATAAAATCAAAGCATAAGTGTTTGATTCTAGGCTTTCTTAAAATGTTCAATGGCCATAACCATCACTTTCCCTTTTGTGAGCTGTTCTGGGTTCAGGGATTCTGTTGTTTCCCAAGTTGATGGTACTGTAGTCTCCTTACTAAATAAGACTCTGTACAACTTGGTTGCACCAACCTGGTCCTAACACTTTTTGTTCCTGAGAAATATCCTGGAAATTGCCTTAAATTGCCTTTCTGGAAAATAAGCAAACTCTGCCACATAAGATAAAAATCCGGTCTGGGTTTTCAAAAATCATTATTACGTTGCCATTTTATTGTGGAGAAAATTGAGATTCTAATCGGTTAAGCAATTTTTACCAAGATCATACCTAAGGAGAGATGTGGTCCAAATAAATCTGTTTCAGCTTATAAAGAAAGAAAGAAAAATATAGACCACAAAAAATACAAAATCAATCTTAAGCCTCTTCTCCCATGGATGTTGAGTATTTGCCTAGCAGCCTTAGAGAGATGCTTTGATTTCAAAGACGTAGAGCTTGGGTCTGCAGAAAGATTGATTTCAAATCTTTGATGTCAAAGATTTAGAGCTTGGGTGTGTCCCCCTACCACCTGCCTCCAAGACAGCACTATGATATGGTAGAGAGAGTTCAAAATTTGGAGTTAGAAAGTCCTAGGTTCAAATGTTGGTTCTATTCCTTCCAAGTTGGGAACTTCCTGAACTTCTCTGCGTTTCACTTTGTTCATAAGTAAAATGGTCATGGCTAGAGCCAACTTGCAGGACTGCAGGAAGAATTAAAACTAATTATGAAACAGGGCTGGCATGTGTGTGGAGACCTGATGTGGCTACATCTGCACCCCGACATTCTGCCACCTAATCTCTTGTCGAATGCCTTGAATAATTGTGTCCTTAATCAGAGAGAGGCCCCCTGGAACCAGGAATGAAATATACAGAAAATGGACTTTGACAATTTTAGAATTAGATGCTGAGAAAACTTCAAATTAACCAAGTTTTCTTATGATCTAGAAGGAGGAAGAGAGGCGGTGCCTGTGGCTCAAAGGAGTAGGGCACCAGCTCCATATATCGAAGGTGGTGGGTTCAAACCTGGCCCTGGCTAAAAACTGCAAAAAATAAAATAAAATAAAATAATAAATAAAAGGAGGAAGAGCTAGGAATGTTGGCTAATGCCTATAATCCCAACATCTTGGGAGGCTGAGGCAGAAGGATTGCTTGAGGCCAAAAGTTCAAGACCAGCCTGGGCAACATAGCAAGACCCCCTTCTTTACAAAACATTTAAAACTTAGCTAGGCATGCTGGTACATGCCTGTAGTCCTCAGGAGGCTGAAGCAGGGAGCTGGAGGTTGATGTACCACTGCACTCCAGCCTGGGCAACAGAGTGAGGTCATGTCTCTAAAACAATTTAATTTTAACTGAAACATAATAGATGCACACATTTTAGGGGTATATGTGATAATGTATTCATGTAATTTGTACTTACCAAATCAGTGTAATCGGGATACGTATCACTTCAAATATTTGTCTACTCTTTGCGCTTGAGACGTTCAAATTATTTTCTTTTGTTTTGAAATATACAAAAGATCAGTCACCTTAGCAATCTTTTAGATAACTTTTAGTTATCTATCAAACACTAGGTCTTATTTTTTCTGGCAAACTGTACGAATTTGTATCTGTTAATCAACCTCTCTTCACTCTCCCTCCCCCATCTTCTATCACTATCAAAATGTATGAAAAAATTACAAAGAGGCATTATAAACAGTACCTTTAATTACTACAGATTTTATCAAAACTGGAAATCCTGATGTTGCTACAGGAAAAAAAAAACAAAACTCCTAGCTGTACTACACCAAAAAGAGTTTCTCATAATCTAATTTTGATATTCATGGATTTATCCAATGTGGTTATGGATTCAGGGACGCTGAATTAGCAAAATCCACCCCAAGAGAATGAGGGATGTGGTATTTAAAAGGCTAGGCAAATGGTTCAAGGGCATGGTTCAAATCAGGAATCGTGGGTGAGGACCCTGGTTCCTCTAAGTGTGGGGTCAGCAGGTAGTTTCACACGTCTGATCTCAGTTTCTCATCTACAACTAAGATTAATGCCACCTCTCCAATTAGATTGTTGCCAGGCATCCATAAAATATTGTATGTAGAGGACCCTAGGAGGGAAGAAGTGCCTTTGAAGAAAGGAGATATGAATTGGGCAACAGCTCCCAAGGATCACCTGGACTTTAGGAGGGACTTGGAAAGTGGTCAGCGGCACGCAAGTAGAATTACGATGTGACTCAGATCTGTACCATATGGCAACAAGCAATCATAGGAAAATGCAGAATTCACCATGACTCAAATATGAAGCAAATTAAACATAATTATTTTAAGCAATTGGTAGCTCACAAGAAAAGAGCATTGGCTTGACTTGGTGTTTGAAAGCTCCTCTTAGATGCAGCAGAATTTTCATGACATCTCCTGTTTATTTCCAATCACACTGTTAGCCTTTTAGTGTGAGGCCTGGAAGTAATCCTAGTAAAGAAACACCATGTACTAATTTCAGAATTAGCCCATAGACAAAGCATGGAAGACTTGACTAGAATAGCAAGCGTGGTTATGCAAATGGAATAAAAGATACATATTTTTTAAGTGGGGTGGAAGAAAGGCCAGAAGAAAGAACAGGGGAATAATTTCTTCATCTTACTTAGTGAGAGTGAAATTTACTCAGTCAGTTCTTGTAATAAAGACTACATATACAGGGTGTCCATAAAGTTTGTTTGCAATTTTAAAATGCACACACATGAACTTTATGGCCACCTGTATATAATATTGAAACAAACATACAAATAAATTTAAAGGCAGCAATGTAACAAAGTTTAGGTGAGAAACGTGGATTATTTTTCAGAACAGGAAGTCAATAATTACAGTCTAAAATTGGTGATAATAGTAGCAACAACAATAAAAGCTAATTATTATTTAGCTCCTTGTGTGTACTGGGCACTGTTCTACAGCCCTTATAAGGGTTAACTTGCTTAATATTCAAAATATCTTTTCAACGTAGGGATCATTATTCCATGTTGTGGATAATGACTTGAGACACAAAGTGGTTAGGTAACTCACTCAAAAGGTAGCAAGCCCACAAGCTCCAATGCATGATTAGTAATCAATGCCTTGTAAATAACCAAAAAATTTCTAAAATAACATTATGTTGAAGACGATGGCCTCTGAGCTAGAATAGTAAAGATTAAAGTGCAAAGGAATGCTTTTAGTTTTCCATTAAGGCTATTTGACTAGGCAATTTTTTAACTGTCTGCCGGAATAATTATATAAGAAGGAAAAAAAGTCAGTAGGTACCAGAAGGTAACCCTCAACATGAAGGACAGATTCATCTTTATAATTCTGTTTTCTTTTCTTTTCTTTTTGTTTTTTTGAAAAGTAAATTTATTTCAGTTTAATGTGAGGGTACAAACAACCAGGCCAAAATATTTGATTTTTCTGGGTAGAATCCCTCTTATGGTTATGTCCTGCACATAAAAAATAGAAGCTCCGTACCAAAGGAAAGTCATAAGGATTGTCTCCTTTATTTTTTCTGAATGTTTTGTCATTTTGTGTTGCACATATAAGTCCATGATTCCCTTTGAGTTAATTTTTGTGAAAGATACTAGGTCTGCGTATAGATCTATTTTTTCACATTTAGATTTCAATTTTTCCCATCACCATTTGTTAAAAAGATTATCCATTTTCCCTTGAATGTTCTTTCCTCAATTATCAAAGGTCAATTGATTATATATGTGTGTGTAACTCTCTTGCAGGTGAATACTCCATTGTTTTATGTGACCATTCTATTTCCAATACCACCATCTTGATTGTAGCTTTACAGTAAGTTTGAAATGGGGGAATAAAAGTCTTTTAACTTATTATTCTTTAGAGGGAAAAAGGTGTGCCAACCTCCCCTCCCCTTCCCCCCTTACTCCTCCCCCCAACATGACTAGAAATGAGGTTTTTCTCCTACGTGGGCATGTGTCAGATCGTCTACTGACTTCATATTAGTATTGAGTGCATTGGATAATTGCTTCTCAATTCTTGTGATACTTTACTAAGAAAAATGTGTTTCACCCCCATCCAGGATATTACAGAAGATATGAAGTCACCATCTTTTTATGGCTGAATAGTATTCCACTGTGTGCATGTACCACAGTTTGTTAATCTTTCTACTTCTGAAAGGCTTTCAGGAGAAGTGATTAAAAGTGTAGTGAGTGTCTAGAAGGGGCAAACCTAAGACCAGTGTGAGAAAGGTAGCCAGAGAGCAGGTCTGCAAAGAGAATTAGCTGGTGAAACGTAATCCGCAGATGGACGTTCAGGCAACTGAACAACCACGTGGCAGGCCTGGGGGAGGTGAGATTCCAGCCCCAGATGGGGTTGGAACAGATGTTGTCTACGTCTCTTCCAAACCTGACAATTTTATGTCTCTTATCTTCACAGAAATTTCCAAAGGCAAACCAGAGAATTAATTACATATGAAACACCAGCTCAAGCCTCAGTTCCATAAAATTACAGAAGATACACAGGGAGAATCAGCCAGGTTCAGAATTTCTGAAAACCAAGCTCTATAAATAGGCCCGGAATTATAAACCAAACTTCTAGCATAGAGGGAGAGATTCTGTCCTTCAATTCCGGGATCTTTTTAGAAATTCCATGCTCATCCTCAGACCAACCATCCACACTGAATCCATGGCCAGGAATAATCTCACCAGAGTAACTGAGTTCATTCTCATGGGCTTCACTGACCAGCCCGGATTGGAGGTTCCCCTCCTCCTGGTCTTTCTGAGTTTCTACCTAGTCACCCTGCTGGGGAACATAGGGATGATCATTCTAATCCGAGTGGATGTGCGACTCCACACCCCCATGTACTTCTTCCTGAGCCACCTTGCCCTGCTGGATGCCGGCTACGCCTCGGTCATCACCCCTCAGACTCTGGCCACACTGGCCACGGGCAAAATGGTCATCTCCTACGGCCGCTGTGCTGCCCAGTTCTTTCTCTTCACCCTCTGTGCAGGCACAGAGTGTTTCCTGCTGGCGGTGATGGCTTATGACCGCTTTGTCGCCATCAGCAGTCCACTGCGCTACTCCGTGGTTATGAACCCCAGAATCTGCTGGAGTCTGGTGGCCGGAGCCTACACCTGTGGGGTGTCAGGAGCCATCCTGCGAACTGCGTGCACCTTCACTCTCTCCTTCTGTGACAACAACCAGATTGACTTCTTCTTCTGTGACCTCCCCCCCTTGCTGAAGCTCTCCTGCAGTGACACAACAAACAGGGAGATTGTCATCATCTTCTTTGGCAACTTTGTGATTTTGGCCAATGCTGTCATCATCCTGATTTCCTACCTGCTCATCATCAAGTCCATTTTGAAGGTGAAGTCCTCAGGGGGCAGGGCCAAGACTTTCTCCACATGTGCTTCCCACCTCACTGCTGTGGCCCTCTTCTTTGGGACCCTCATCTTCATGTATCTGCGGAGTGGCTCAAACAAATCCCTGGCGGAAGACAAGGTGGTGTCTGTCGTCTACACAGTGATCATCCCCATGCTGAACCCTCTGATCTACAGCTTGAGAAACAAGGATGTGAAAGCTGCCTTCAGAAAAGTCGCTGGCTGATTCCAGGTGCCCCAGAGGCTGTAGAGCTGTGTGAAAGGGTCTCTTACTTCAGTGCCCTTTCTTCCCATATCAGTGTATCCTATTTAGGCAGCAGAATTATGGGCAACCTATACCTGCAAACAGAAGAAAGATAGACAGGAGCCAGCAGGTCCACAAGAAAAACGGCAAATGTAGTGAAGTTTGCAGCAATTGCATACTATTTTCTTCTTATTCCCTGTAACCCCCTTCCAGTCCATTCCTTAGCACCCAGCAATCTCCTACTACTTTTTTTTTTTTTCTGAGACAGAGTCGCACTGTGTTGCCCAGACTAGAGTGCCATATTATCAGCCTAACTCACATCATCCTCAACCTCCTTGGCTCAAGCAATCCTCCTGCCTCAGCCTCCCGAGTAGCTGGGACCACAGGTGCATACCATGATGCCTGGCTAGATTTTCTATTTTTGGTAGAGAGGGAGTTTTGCTCTTGCTCTAGCTAGTCTGGAATACCTGGCCTCAAGTGACCCTCCTACCTCAGCCTCCCAGAGTGCTAGGACTTCAGGCATGAGCCACCACCCCCAGTCTTCCTGCTACTCTTTATGTCACAACTTATAGAATCTCAAATGTCTGAAGAGCATTGAGTTTATTTCTTTTTTTTTTTTTTTTTTTTTATTGTTGGGGATTCATTGAGGGTACAATAAGCCAGGTTACTCTGATTGCAATTGTTAGGTAAAGTCCCTCTTGCAATCATGTCTTGCCCCCATAAAGTGTGACACACACCAAGGCCCCACCCCCTCCCTCCGTCCCTCTTTCTACTTCCCCCCCAATAACCTTAATTGTCATTAATTGTCCTCATATCAAAATTGAGTACATAGGATTCATCCCACACCAACACTCTTCCCCCACAGACCTGGGCCTGCCAACCTTTCCCTTTGATTTTGCTGCCATCAATCCTACCTTCCCCTCTGTGTCAAAGATCATCTGGGATCCCTGTGATAAGTGGCCCATTTTTTCTTTCACTATGTGAGGGTCTAAACATTCAATAAACAGGGAGTGTTGTATAAGACAAGAGCCAGGGGCTCAACATCCATAGCTCAGTGTTTAGGGCACTGGCCACATACACTGAGGCCGGCAGGTTTGAACCCAGCCCAGGCCTTCTAAACAACAATGATAACCGCAACAGCAAAAAAAAATAGCTGGGCATTGTGACAGGTGTCTGTAGTCCCAGCTACTTGGGAGGCTGAGACAAGAGAATTGCTGAAGCCCAAGAGTTAGAGGTTTCTGTGAGCTGTGATGCCACAGCACTCTACTGAGGACAACATGGTGAGACTCTGTCTCAAAAACCAAGGAAGGGAGGGCTGGAGGGAGGGGGGAAGGAAGGAAAGAAGGAAGGAAAAAGAAAAGAAAGAGAGAAAGAAACAAAGAACAGACAAGAGCCAGGGGTGGGAAAACTGTGGCCTGGGGGCCCATGTGGCCTTCTGGATCCTTGAGCATGGCCTTTTGACTGAATCCAAATTTTACAGAACAAGCCCTTTTAATAAAGGGATTTGTTTGCTCTAGTTTGGACCCAGTTGCCAACCAGCCAAGGGAAGGAAGTATTTGAGAAACAGGCTTCTGCTTTACCCATGGTACCAACTCAGGCCCCCCTCACCTCAAAGGGTTTTTTTTCTTGCTCAGACCAGAACAATGGAATTTCCAAATTGTCTTACCACTTGCCACCTCACTGGTTCCACGGTTCCTGCTTTAATGTGACTCTGACATCCTCTAGATGACTTGAGCCATCTCATCTTTGGAAATGTGTCCTCAAGGGCCAGACATCTCGTCTCTGAAAGGCACAGTGCATTGCTGCCCCTCACCTGACTGTCTGTCTCATGAACGGTTCTCTCCTTCCAAGCATCCTGTTTCCAGAGGATGTTATAAAAATTAAATAAGATGGTGACTACGAAATCAGGTGTTTAATATAGAGAGTTCCCTTCCTGTTCTCTCAATTTTGATGTGAACCTGGGGCCCTGGCCACAATTCCATGGCCCTTGTCAAAAAAGAAATGATCTCAGGAATGGAAGAAAAAGTATCCAATGTACTCAGCTCTACTATGAAGCTAAATTACAGCTTTCACATGAAGGCTATAACCCAACTATAGCACAAGACTATGGGGAAAGGGCCAAGGAAGGGGAAGGGAGGGGGGAGGTTAGGGTGGAGGGAGGGTAACGGGTGGAGCCACACCTACGGTGCATCTTAGAATGGGTACAGGCGAAACTTACTAAAGGCAGAATACAAATGTCGACATACAGTAACTAAGAAAATGCCATGAAGGCTACATTGAACAGTTTGAAGAGAATATTTCAGATTATATATGAAACCCGCACATTGTACCCCTTGATTGCACTAATGTACACAGCTATGATTTAACAATAAAAATAAATAAATTAAAAAAAGAAAAGAAATGAATCACAGGACAATGATCATGAAAGTCGATGACGGGTGTGTCCTGAGGAAAATGAACAACCTGATCCTCTGCTCTAAGGAATAAAGCAAACAAGTATTTAATTGAGGAGGTGAGGGATGCATTTATTTGCATCTTTTAATTGAGGATGCATCTTTTAATTGAATAGGTCATTTGGTGCCCAATGAACACCTCTACCCAACCTTGATTTTATGAGAAGTTGATCTTCCTTGTTCCTCCATATGGAAACAACCATTTTATTAAAATGACCCACGACACACGTGGCAGATGAATGATGCAGAAATAAACACCTGACCTATGTTAGGCTAATAACAACTTTCCATTGGGCATTATGAAGCTGAGCATGTAGAAGAGATTCAGAACAGAAAATCAGGTTGACCAAGGGTAGGGAATATCCAAGTAGCCACTAAACCTATGAAGAGATGCTTATTCTCATTAGTGATCGGGAAAATCTGAACACAAAACCAAAATATGCTCAGTAGATTAGCAAAAAATTTAAAAGTATGCCTCCACCATGTTGACAAGGATATGAAAAATGGATAGCATGAATTGGTTTAACATATTTATAAAACAATTTGACATTTTTCTTTAAAAATAAAAGATACATAAATATAAAAAAAGACTAAAAAAAATTAAAAAAAAATAAAAGATACATGTAAGCAGTGACCCAGCTATTCCAGTAGCCTAGCAATACACACTACCCTGTTTCCCCGAAAATAAGACAGTGTCTTATTTTAAGGTGTTCTCCCAAAGATGCGCTAGGACTTATTTTCAGGGGACGTCTTATCTTTCCTGTAAGTAGGTCTTATTTTCGGAGGATGTCTTATTTTCGGGGAAACAGGTTAGCAGTGGTTCTCGACCTTCCTAATGCCTCCTAATGATGCAACCCTTTAATACAGTTCCTCATGTTGTGGCAACCCCCAACCATAAAATTATTTTCATTGCTACTTCATAACTGTAATTTTGCTACTGTTATGAATCATAATGTAAATGTCTGATATGCAGGATCTATTTTCATTGTTATGAAGGGGTCACAACCCACTGGCTGAGAACTGCTGCACTAGAAAAACTCTCACCCGTGCACCCCAGGATATGGGTATGAATGTTTGTAAAGCATTGCTATAATAGCACAAAATTCAAGATGGTTGCCTGCAGTTTTTTTATTCTTATGGCCTGGAGTGTAGGTGTGATGGCTGGAGACCTGCCAGCTACTGTGGACCAGAAGGTGGCCTTAAAAATGAATTCAACAGATAGAAGTCAACAGAGCAAGAAAAAAGAGATGCCTAAGGTCCTGAGGACATTTTTAATCCACTCTATGAGCTGCCCCATCTCCAGGAGTCTTTCATGGGAGAAAGAAAGAAATATTTATCTTATTAAAGAAAGCAACTAGAATCAACTACATATTGTTTTTTCAAAAATAGGCTTCACAAAGTCATACTGTTAGGGATATGTACACAAATGACAAAGGTTTACATTAAATGTAAATGATTATAACCACAGCCAAGATACAGGAGCAAGTGGGAATTGAGAAGGGGAAGGCCTCCTAAGAACTTCTGGAGAAAGAAAGTATTCTACTTATCTTGGTCTGATAGTGATTACCCGGTATCTGTTTTATAATTTTTTATTAAACTGTAGCCATTTTATGTAGTTTATTTTTGTGTACATTATATTTTGCAACAAAAATGCAAACAAATAGATTAACTTGCTTCCCACCCCTAAGCTAGGATGAAGGCCTGAGCATGGGTCCTGTGTCCACGGCAGACGGCAGCACACACCCCTCTTCACACACCCCTCTTTCCATGGCAACAACACGGTAGTATTCTAGGGGTACTAAGAGGCTCCTCCTCAGTAATGACTTTTTCTTGCTCTGATGTTGTGACTAATTTTCCACCATTAAAGCTGTCTTTCCTTTTATTTTTATTGACAGAAATTGTATGTGCACTATCGGGCTAGCTGCAGTGGTTCCGCCTATAATCCTAGCACTCAGGAAGTCCAAGGTAGATGGATGGCTTGAGCTCAAGAATTCAAGACCAGCAAGAGCAAGACCCCATGTCTACTAAAAACAGAAAAATTAGCTGAGTTGTGGCAGGTGCCTGTAGTTCCAGCTACTGAGGAGGCTGAGGCAGGAGGATCATTTGAGCCCAAGAGTTTGAGGTTGCTGTGAGCTATGATGCCACGGCACTCTCTGCCCAGGGTAACAGAATGAGACTCTGTCTCAAAAAAAAAAAAAAGGAAATTGTATAGACACTATTTGTGGTATACAACACAATGCTTTGATATATATGTACGTAAACCCTGTAGAACTGCTAAATCAGGCTAATTAACATACATCATCTCACATTCGTACCTTTTTTTGTGATGAGAACACTTAAAATCAACTCTCTTGGCAATTCCCAAGTTTCAAGTTTCTAAGCAATCTTTCTTTATACCAAAGCTAAATATCCTATAGGTCTGAACATTTATCCCAGAGAACATTCTGGAAAACAGGTGGTTAAACTGAAGAAAGCCTGGTCTCAGGGAGCCATGGAGGGCCCACAGGGGTCTGAAGAACTGCCTCTGAGGAATTCAGTCAGACTCCCCAGAAGGGGTGAAATTCAAACTAGTTCAAACTGGGTCTAGAAGGAAGCTGAAACCCTGAGCAAACCGGTCTAATAGATAAAACCAAAGTGATCAAACCCACACAGTAGCCGGATAGTCCCAGACTTCTCCCCTGACCTTCACTGATCACTGCACACAGCCTCCAGCAGCCAGCTGAGAAGCTGTGTGACCTCAGGTGAGACGCACAACCCCTCTGGGCCTGCTTCCTCATGAATTCTGTCTCAGAAAATAAAAATAAATCAAAAAATAATAGTAGGCCTGCATTCTCCCTCCATTTCTTCCCAGCATTGAAGGCAGTAGCTCAGAGATGACAACACTCATTCCCCACAGAGCACATGGAGGAACACGGGAATGATGTCATTCAGGGTCTGCCACTTACCCCTGAGCCTTTTAATCCCCAGGCCCATTGTTTGCTTACCTAGAAGAAGAGAGGCAAGACTATAACACCCCTGCAGTCAGCTCTAGCTGAGGGGAGCTGGCTTCCCCCAGAAATTGGAAGCCCGGTCTCACTCAGTCATTTGTGACTTGCAGACAAGCCAGGGCTCACACAGCCCCCACTAAAGGCAGGTAAATCATCACAGTGAATTGTGAAGAAAGAGAGAGGGTTTCTCTGTCTTTCATTTTATCATTATCACCTTTGTACATGAGCGACATCTGAGGTGATATCCACATAAGGATCAAACAGCCAGAGGACGCCAGTGAATCAGAGAACTCAGTGATTCAGGAAGATTAGGTAACTACCTTTCTGTGGGTTTCAGATCCTCACAGATATTTCCTTGGACCTGCTCAGAAAACAGGAGAAAATATTAACAGTGCTTTGTAGAAGTCCGTCTCAGGAGCACTGCCGACCAGCTCTCTATGAGGTAATGTAAACCCTGTAACTACATTACGTGGGGTGAAAAAACATGTTCCAGAGACTACTGAACGTGCTTTCCCGATTTTTTTTTAACAGAATTTACATTTTCTCTGTGTGGCCTTTTAGATGCGTTTTTATTTTCCCCAGCCTTCAATTCTGACTTCCATAAAGCAAGCACAGGAATTGCTGCCTTGCTGAGGCAGGAATCAGTAACAAATTTGTCAAATGCAGGGAACAATGGTTGGTACACAGATATTAGTACTCCCCGGACACCACTCTATCACTGAGTGCTCAGAGCACGGACTCAGAATGGGCCAGCTCCCTCTAAGGCGTTGTTCTCAGCTCGGGAAGGTCAGAGAGAAAGACATTTGCAACAAGAAGCTCTTGAGAAGATGATGTGGAAATGGGTGTTCCAGAAAGAAAGTACCATGACGGAGGGAATGATTTTTGACAAGTGCTGTTTCCTGGCCTCAGAGCGTCCCAGCTGTGGAGCAACAGTCTCCCTTCCCGGCAGCCCCATCCTGGCTGTGTGTGTTCTGGTTTGTACTTTTATGACTTTGTGGTCTTTCCTGAGGCACCAAATGGGACTCCAGTTTTGAGGGCCCACAGAGATAAATTTGGAAGGGAATATTTTCCAACACACCGGGTAAAAGTTATTTCTTCTTGGGCTTCCATTCTCTCATCTGGCAAATGAAGAAAATGTAGTAAACCAAGTGCATTCGAATCTTTTTTTTAAACAATGGAATCCTGTTCCCAAAAGAAATGAAGCACCTCGTTGTTTACCAGAGTTGGGAGAATTGCTGCTTTGTCTGGAGATGAGGCTGAGGTGGCGGCATCTCACCTGCTCGGCCGTCCCTTCCCATCCCACTGCTGTGTCCCTTTGAGACAACTGAGGAAAGCCGAGGCTCTGAGGAGCAGGGCTGGAAAGCGGCCGGGTCCTTTCCATCGCAAGGGTTCTGTGTCTCCGGGGAGGATCTTGGGTACTTTCCTCAAGCATGGAGAGGAAAATGGTGAGCCACCACTCCCAGTGTCTTGGGCCTCACTGAGCCCACTCTGAGCACCCTGTGCACAGTGACCCCTGAGCACCAAAGAGTCACCCCGATGCTTGCCTGTTCACCATGCCACATTCAAACACAGGACGTCAGACAGAAGTGGACAAGGAAACTGACAGGCAAGCTTGGGGCTTCCAGGATGTTCTTAGAATAATGTAGGTTTTCCCACTGAGACAATCACTGGGACATTGCAAGTTGCAGCCACCACTCTCCAGGAGAGAGCTGCCAGATGAACGTATCCCTCTCGGCAAACGAGGCCAATCAGAGCATGACAGTGTCTGTTCTTGAGCTGAGTGAACAAAGCTGTGCAAGTTTAATGGGACGTGTCCAAGGGCTGGACTAAAAGATTGTGACCATTCTTGGGGGAAAAAGTGCTGTGGTTGGCCAGTCATGACAGCCTAAATCCTACTGGGTAGCGAGATATTGCTATACATTTATAAGGCATATGAATATTTAGAAATATGAATTTGTGGTTATTTAGTTCACATATGGAAATGTTCAGAGTAATCTTTTAAGAGCTTCAAAGAAACTTCTGATTCAGAAACAGCAAAAAGAAAGTCCTGTGAGGTCATCAAGTCCAGCATGTCCTAAAAGATAGATCACAAAAAAAAAAAAAAAAGGATAAAGCACAGACCACCAAATTTCCACACAAAAAAAAATATTCTGTGGCTAGATAATGATGGCAAATACTGCCTCAAGAGAGGCAGTTATCAAATCATAAAATAAGATAATAGACTTGAGAGATAATTCAAGATGTCTACCGTAGAATGTTCCAGAATAAGTTATGGCCACAGTGTGGACAAGTCAAGAAGAAATGCCACAGTCTCAGCCTCAATCACAACCCAGGCTGAAGGCATAAAAGCTACATTTTCTGTCATATAACTGTCCCTGCAGACATAGCAGACAGTATGCAGGCTGGCTACATACCTTCCACTTTTTAATTTATGTACTGAGCACTCCAAAAGAAAAAAAAAAATCTAAATAAGTCCAAATCTGTTTTTAAGGTATTTAAATTAAGATATCCTAAAATAATTTTTCTGTTTCAATGGAGCCAAAGCTGATGGACCTCCAGGAGGTGATGAGCTGCAGCCACGCTTAAGTTGTATTTATGAGGATGCAGAGAAGATTCAAAAATATGGGAAACTCCTTTGATAGACAAAAACAATGGGAAGATTCAAAAACAACGGGAGCAGACAGTTGCAGGACAGAATCACCACCGTAACAGCAGTGCTGTGGAGGAAAATGTATAAATCCCTGCTCTTAAGGACCCTAGAATCTCCTCAAGTTCAGTATCTGGGACTTCCCTCGGTCCTCAGTTTCCATTAGACCCCGTCACAGGAGATGGGACCGAAGAGAGAAACCAGGGTTGTACACACAAGCTACTGCTCATCAAATCTGATATGCATTGATTTCCACACATTAGTGGGGTTGCTAATTGTTAGAACTTGAGGAATCTGGTACTGTCTCTAAGTCTGAAATAGCAGGACTTCGATTTTGCCTTATGACCCATGGAATTCCCAGGATCAAAATCAACAGGCAGCCTCGACAGTTTCTATCGACGTTCCATGGCTAGTAGGAACCCTATATTTCACAAAGGAGTCCTTAAACCTGACCCCAACCAGCTTCCCAGAGAGTCTTGGAAACCCGGATGGAGTGGCCTCCACCCCACTGCCCAGAGATGTGGTCCTGGAGAACAAAGCCCAGAGCCACAAGTGGCCGGCAGGGAAACTCACTCGCTACCAGAGAGGGAAGGATCAACCTGATTTCTCTAGAAAACTGGTTCTATCAAATACTATACACCCCCTTTCCGCAAACCACCTCTAGAGTACAGACACTAAAAAGGAAAGTACACACAGACGGCTTATGGGCAAGAGGACCCGTGCAGGACGGTGAGACACACAGTGTGTTAGAGTCACGACATGACAGTTTGAATCCTGGCGTCCGCACTTGCAATTTATTCTTTGATAAGTCAGTTTAACTGTCTGAACCTCAGATAACACATTTTAAGAGTGAAACTCACATTGGCTATTCCAGGATTATTGGGAGGAACCAATCATTAAGTTAATGTAGAAATGTCCACATTACTAATGTGGAATCTAAAGGTTTCACAGAATCACTTTCTCTCCTAGGTCCTCGAGAAAAGAGATTTAAGACAGATGATGACCTGGTTCATAGGAGAGCAAAAATAGGTTACAAAAGTACTCACAAGGAATTGTTGGAGTAACTGTGAATGTTTGATAAAAATGGACATTATCATTGTCAGTCTGGGAAGAGAATGGTTTTACCCATATGCAGAACCAAGTATAATACCAATGTGTAGAAGGTACAGAAAGAGCAATTTGGCTTTCTAACAGGCAGGATTTTTCAAAGGTGGAGTGGCCAGGGAGTCCCCATTGCACAAAGAATTAACTCAGGGCCCTGCATTTGACAATGCTCTGTCACTCAGGCACAGCCTAAGAGACCGGAAGTGGCAGCCTGATGCATTCCTGGGCTAGATGATAATCTGTGGGGGATGTTCTAGAAGAGAGAGACTCTATACTCATCCCTTCCCATTTTGATAGTCCATGGTTCTCTGGTCTTAAAGACCGTTCCAGATAATTAGCAAGTGAATTTGAAGAAATACTGACCCAGGCCCAATTTCAGGAGGGGTACAGGGAGGGTACAGGGGAATGATAATAACTGCAGGTCTGGGTCCTTAATGATATTTTCTTCTGTCTCTGAGCAGGAACACCTGTGACATTTACCTAACACCTGACACTGAAGAAAGAAAGACCCTCAATTCCGAAACCTCCGACTCCATTCTCTCCACGCCAACCAGCTACACGGAGCCTATGGCCGAACAGAACCTCACCACTGTGACAGAGTTCATTCTGGTGGGCTTCACTGACCACCCTGAGCTGGCTGTTCTGCTCTTCTTGGTGTTTCTCTGTTTCTATTTTGTCACTATTCTGGGGAATGTGGGACTGATCATTCTAATCCGAGTGGATGTGCGACTCCACACCCCCATGTACTTCTTCCTGAGCCACCTTGCCCTGCTGGATGCCGGCTACGCCTCGGTCATCACCCCTCAGATTCTGGCCACACTGGCCACAGAGAAAACAGTTATCTCCTACGGCCGCTGTGCTGCCCAGTTCTTTCTCTTCACCCTCTGTGCAGGCACAGAGTGTTACCTGCTGGCGGTGATGGCTTATGACCGCTTTGTCGCCATCAGCAGTCCACTGCGCTACACCGTGATTGTGACTCCAGGCACCTGCAGGGGCTTGTTGGCTGGTGCCTACCTCTGTGGGGTTTCGGGGGCCATTCTGCGTACCACGTGTACCTTCACCCTGTCCTTCTGTCATGACAATCAGATCGACTTCTTCTTCTGTGACCTCCCACCCCTGCTGAAGCTCGCCTGCAGCAGCATGACACAAAATGAGATTGTCATTCTCTTTTTTGCAAAATTCATGTTCCTGGCCAATGTCTTGATCATCCTGATCTCCTATATGCTCATCATCAGAGCCATTCTGAGAGTGAAGTCTGCTGGGGCACGAGCCAAGACCTTCTCCACCTGCACCTCCCACCTCATCACTGTTGTCCTCTTCTTTGGGACACTTGCCTTCATGTACCAGAGAAGTAACTCAGACAAATCCCCAGCAGAGGACAAGATTGTTTCTGTCTTTTACACTGTCATCATCCCTATGCTGAACCCCTTGATCTACAGTCTGAGGAACAAAGACGTAAAAGCTGGATTCAGAAAAGTCATTGGAAAACTCCAGCTCCCAAAGAACGTAGCTTTAGGTGAGGGTCCTTCGTCCTGACCCATCATCTCCCCGGATCTTCAGATTCTGATGGGCACCAACACCACAGGGTACTTGCCCCTGAGAGTGGACAACAGGTAGCTTTGTTTACCACCTGGAAGCAGGCAGGTGACATTCATTTGGATGACTTCCACCTCCCTTTTCTTTCCCTTCTCCCTCTTTCATGCTCCCAAACTTTCTGGGATCTAGGAATACTCTCTGACATCACAGAGGTTAAAAGTACACGGTCATAACCAACCTGATCACCACATCCATCCTCCCACCTCCAACTCACCATTCTTCAGTTTTCCCATTTGCCCCTTATTTATCCTTTTGTCACTGGGCTCACGGACTCTGATTTTTACTCTTGGTAAAAAATTATTGCTGTAAAGTGTACGAATGGAAGAATAAGAGTTGCTTTTTTGATTTATGATATGGGTAATCTGTCAACTCATTATGAAGAAGTTGATAAAAACAAACCTATGAACCCAATCAAATTTATAATTGGTATAGGTTAGAGGAGTAAGGGAAAGGTTGCTTTCTTTTGGCTACCCCTCCTCTCATGTCTTCCTAAATGATTTCTAATATCTTCAGGTCTATAATGTGCACTTCTCAAGTGACAATTCTCTAGATTCTGATCTCTAATTCCTTTGTTTGTTCTCCTTCTAAACATAGTGCCTGACTCATAAAAATTACTTACTCTCAATAGACGCACTCCCAGGGTCTGCAAAGTCAGCGATGATAGACCTGTAGCAAATAGTCATACTCAGTATTACCTTCTCAGGAAGCAAGAGTCCCTGTGGTTAGGGAAGTAAGCAATTACTGCCCCCACCAGAGGGTGAACTCCTTGAAGACAGAGTCCTAATGCTTCACTTAATAGTCTCTTCTCTAAATTGCTGCTTCTGGCATATTGAAAACTACCAGACACTCATAAAAGAGATAAAGAAGATAAAAATCAATGTAAAATCATCCCTCATTCCTGGACTGACAGAATTAATATTATCAAAATGTCCATATTACCTAAAGCAATCTACATATTCAACACTATTCCTGTCAAAACTCCAATGGCTTTTCTTATAAAAATACCCCAAAAAAAAAATCTTAAAAGGTATTTGGAACAATGAAAGATCCAGCATTGCCAAAACAATCTTGAGGAAAAAAAAAAAAAGAATAAGCTTACTGATTTCAAAATACGTTACCAAGCTACAGTAATTTAAACAGTATGCTACTAGCATAAAAACAGATATATGGATCAATGGAACACAAAAGACAGATCAGAAATAAATCCAAATTCACACACACATAGACAATTAAGCTTTAACAAGGGTGCCAAGAATATGTGATGTGGAAAAGATAGTGTCTTTTTAACAAGTGGTAGTGGGAAAACTGGATATCCATGTGCAAGAATGAAATGGGACCCTATCTTATGCATACACAAAAATCAACATGAAATAGATTAAAAACTTAAAGGTAAGACCTGGAACTATACAACTCCTAGAAGAAAACACAGGGGGGAAAGTTTCATGACATTGGTCTTGGCAATGATGTCTGAATATGACATTAAAAGCACAGATCAAAAAAAATCAAAAATTGACAAGTGGGATTACATCAAACCAAAAAGCTTCATCACAGCAAAGCAAGCAATCAATAGAGTAAAAACGCAATTTGTGGAATGGGAGAAAATATTTGCAAATTTTATATTTTATAAGGAGTTAATTTCTAAAATATATAATAGAACCTATATAGCTGACCACCTCCTTCAGTTGACCTAATTTTCATAGATTAGACATGCACCACAGGTACGTATAGTACAGTAGGCCTAGTTCCTCATGTTGACTGCCTCAGTGTGTTGACCAATTTGTTACAGTCCTTTGGGTGGTCAACTTACAGAGGTTCTACTGTGTAAGGAACTCCATACATTTCATTGTAAAAAAATCAATTAAAAAAGGCACAATGGAAAAAAAAAAAAACACAAGGAAACTGAATAGTTACTTCTCCAAAAACTACCTACAAATGGCCAGCAGGTATATGAAAAGGTGCTCAGCATCACTAATCATATGGGAAAAGCAAATAAAAACCACAATGAGATAACATTTCAGGGCCAATAAAAAAAGAGGAAAAAAGAAATACATATAGGCAAGAATGTAAAATAATTGGAACTCTTGGACATAGGTTGACCTCCATGAGATCAATTCTTTTAGTTTCCATGTATGAGTGAGAATATTTGACATTTTCTGTGCCCAGCTTGTTTTTCTTAACATAATGTCTCCCAGTTCCATCTATGCTACTTCAAATGACACAATTTATTCTTTTTATGGCTAAATAATATTCCATTGCATACACACACACACACACACCACGTTTTCTTTATCCATTCATCTTTCAATGAAAATGTAGAATTCTATATCCAGTGGAAATATCATTCAACAATGAATGTCAAATAGACATTTTCAGATAAATTGAAGCTGAAAGAGATAGTTGGCAGCATACAGACCCAAACTTTAAGAAATATTAAATATAAATGTACAGATTATAAATAAAAGAGAAATGGTACCAAATATAGATGCCTATATCTACAGGAAAGGGAAAAAACATAAAGAACAAACATGTATAAATAGTAAAGACTCCTTTTTCAAATCTTTAAGAAAATATTGGGACTGTTTACAATAAGATTTGTAAAAATTAAAATAATAACAATGTATGATGACCTTCATAACACATACAAAAGCAAAATAAGTGACAATTATAATACAAAGAGCAAGTGGAGGAAGGAAATGGAATTGTACCATTATAAAATCAACTCAAGGTAATTTGCAATAAATTAAGAGTATGTATTATCATTCTTAGAGCAACCATTAAGTGATAGGCGAAAATAGCCATTTATTTTCTGGAGCTCCTCCCTTGAGGGTTAGAACTTACTTCCCCTCTGCTTGAATTAGCCGGTCTACACGGACCATGAGATGTAGCTATGCTGGGTGAGTTTTGAGCCAAGGTCCTAAGAGGCCTTGCAGCTTTTGCTCTCACTGCCTTGAAATGCTGCCCCAGGGTGGCACCCTAAGGATGAGACACAGACTGCCTGGAGCGAGAGATCTGAACAGCCCAGCCCACCTGTCTGGGTCATCACCCTGCACTGTATAGAACTGAGGCCCCCAGCTGATCTGATTCGCTGGATATCATGAGTAGATAAGCGCGTGTTGTTTTAAGACACTAAATTTGGAAGTAATCACTCACCAAAAAAAATGCATATTGTGACTTTAGAGCAACTGCTTTAAAACCTAAGTAATAATAAGCATGACATAAACAAGTATGACTAAAAAGCCAAAAGCGGACATAAAACAGAATACTAAAAGAAAGAAAAAAATGCGGAACTAATAGCAAACAGGACAGGAAAGGATAGCCAAGAGAGCAAAGAGCAAATTTCACAAATAAAAAACATACCACCAGGTAAAAGACACATTTAATCACATTAAATATAAAGAAATGGCTGGGTGCAGTGGCTCACGCCTGTAATCCTAGCATTCTGAGAGGCCGAGGCGGGTGCAATGCTTTAGCTCAGGAGTTCGGGACCACCCTGAGCAAGACTTGGACCCTGTCTCTACTAAAAATGGAAAAACTAGCCAGGTGTTGTGGCTGGTACCTATAGCCCCAGCTACTAGGGAGGCTGAAGCAAGAGAATCACTTGAGCCCAAGCGTTTGAGGTTACTGTGAGCTATGACAACATAGTACTCTACCCATGGTGACAGAGTGAGACTCTGTCTCAAAATTAATTAATTAATTAATTATTTAATATATAAATAAAATATAAAAAAGAATCACTCACTCCAATGAAAAGACAAAAATGTCACAAATTAAAAACATTGATAAGAACCTCTGTTTACATGCTATTTAGAAGGGACACCATTCAAAGGTAAAGACACAGATGTATTGAAAATAAAAGAATGGCTCAGCACCCACAGCTCAGTGGCTAGAGTGCCAGCCACATGCACCGGGGCTGGTGGGTTCGAATCCAGCCCGGAACTGCTTAACAAACAAAAAAAATAGTCCCAGCTACTTGGGAGGCTGAGGCAAAAGAATCACTTAAGCCCAAGAGTTTGAAGTTGCTGTGAGCTGTGATGCTACCGCACTCTACAGAGGGCAATATAGTGAGAGTCTGTCTCAAAAAAAAAATATGGAAAATAATATGTCATGCAAACCCTAAGCATAAGAAAGCCAGGGTGGCTATGTTAATATTAGACAAAAGAAGGGTTTGAAGCATGGCAGACAACATGGACCAGAAACAAACAACCAGCACTGCAAAGGAGCCTCTGGATCTTATCACTCGGCCTGGATGAGTGAATTCATGTGAAAATGAGAAATGACCAAGAGCTTCAGGGCAGATTACATGCTTATGATCAACATACAAATATATCGAGAGATGTGGAGGAAACTGTGACTACTACAGAAATTCATGAAGAAACATACGAAGAGATACATACATCAATAAAATGGAATATTCCCATGCTCTTTGTCCGAGGAGATGGCATTGTCCTGCTTGCCCCTCCATTGAGAGGTGGCTGAAACAAAGAATTTATCCTGAAGGAGACTTTGCCCAATTGCCTCTTTAAATGTGCACAACATTCAAAAGAGAAACCTGTGTACATTTCGATATTAAGAAATTTATAATAACTCACACTTGCATATGAAAAATGAAATACAACTTTAGGCTATGACGAAGAAGGGAAGGGGAGGGGGACGGAGGGGGAGGGGTGGGAGGAATAGTAGGGGGACCACAACTATGGAGCACCTTGCAAGTCCAAGTTGGTTCTATCGTGTGTAGAACACAAATGTCCTAATGCTATAATTGGGTGAATGAGATGAAAGCTAGGCTGATTAGTATGATGTAAGCACTCCAATTTGTACAAATAATCAACACACTGAAATGGGCATAAATGTATTTATGATCTATAATAATAAAAAAAGAAATGACCTAAGGATTCTTCCCCTCCTGAAATGAGCTAATTGGTAGATAACTCACAACTCCTTAAGCTATATGTCATTTTTATTTTTCTACAACACTTCCAATAAATGTGAACACCAAGATGCAGAACTCTTTTTTCAAAAGTTAAAAGAGATTGCATTAGTGTACACAGCTATGATTTAATAATTTAAAAAAGGAAAAAAGTTGTTTTTAAGTTTTACCATTTTTACCTTTTATTGATACATAACATTTTATATATTTCTGGGTCACATGACAGTGGTTTTTATATGCACAGAATATATAATGATCAAATTGGGTATTTGGGGTATCCATAACCTCGGGTACTTATCACTTCTATATTTTAGTAACATGTCAAGTCCTCTCTTTCAGCTACTTTTTTATTTTTAATTTTCATCTACTTTAATTTAATTTAATTTAATTAATTTTGGGGGGAAGACAAGAGTCTCACTCAGTCATCCTGGATAGAACACTGTGGCACCATAGCTCACAGCAACCTCAAACTCCTGGGCTCAAGCAATTCTCCTGCCTCAAAAAAAAAAAAAAAGTTAAAATAAAATCAGACAAAAGAGACTTTGCTATGTGTTATCTCTAGAGATCGATAAAAACATTCCATAATGACAATGTGACTAATTTATCAGGAGGTCATAACAACCATACATACCTATGCACTCAATAACATACTTCAAAATACAGGAAGGAAGTATAAAGTTGGATATTTTAACACTTCTTTCTCAGTAATGTATAGAAAATGTAGGCAAAAAAAATCAGTAAGGATAGAGAAAATTTAAACACTATTGAGCAACCTACCTAATTGATATATATGAAATACTACACCCAAAATCAGCAGTCTCAAAATTCCATTCACGTGTACATAAAACATGTACCAAAAAGGATCATATGTTGTTCGGGTCTCAGTGAATCACAAAGGATTGAGATCAAACTAAATATGTTCTCTTACGACAATGGAATTGAACTAGTAAATCAAGTAATCAATTAAAAAAATAAACAACAAACTACTAAATGACTCATGCATCAAAGAATAGATCATGCCTGGAAATAAAGAAAATGTTTTAAATTGAACACTAATGAAAATAAACATGAAAATTTGTGGATGATGCTAAAGCAGAATTAAGAGTTGTAAATAATTATAATAGGAAAGAAACATCTAGAATCAATGATCTAAGCTTCTAACCTCAAGAAGCTAGAAAAAGAAGATCAAACTAAATCCAGATAAAATAAAAGAAGTATTAACAATGAGAAAACAACAATAAAATAGAAAACAAGTGAAATCAATTATACCTCAACAAAGTTGTTAATAAAAATAGATTCCTTAAGATGCAACGTAGACAAATTTTGGTTCCTTGAAAAGATTATTATACGTCATAAAAACCAATAATCTAAATGAAAAAAGGACATTACTACAGATCTTACTGATATCATAAACCATAAGGAGACATTACAATTAACACAATAAATTGGGCAACTTAGAAAAAATAGACCAATTCCTTATTAAACATAACTTTCACATACTAAAACAAAAAGAACTAGAACCTAAATGTCATATATCTGTTAAAGAAATTGAATCTGTAATTAAGAACTGTCTCTCTCCACTCTCCCTCTGCAAAGGAGAAAAAAAAAAAAATCTAAGTTGAGATGATTTCTCCCAAATATTGAAGGAAGAAATACTAGTTCTACACCTATCTCTCTAGAAAATAGGGAGGAATGCTTAACTTGTTTTTTAGTTAGCTTTACTGAGGCTCAACTGATGTAAAATAAACTACACATACCCAAGTGTACAATGTGATGAGTTTTGCCATACAGTATATACACACCATTACCACAAGCAATATAAAGACCAAATCCATTAACCAAAAATCTTCATTCAGCTTTGTAATCCATCTCTCTCCCATTCCTCAGCCCCTTACAAACATTTGCTTTGGGTCATTACAGATTAGTTTGCATCTTTTAGAGTTTTACATAAATTGAATCAAAAGCATTTATTTTTCATCTTCCTTTATTCAGCATAATTATCTTGAGATTCATCCATATAGTTGCCTACAACATTAGTTAGATTTTATTGTTGAATGGCATTCCATTAACTATTAATGGCTATATCAGAATTTGTTTATTCATTCACCTGTGGGTAAACATTTAGTTTGTTTTCAATTTTTGCCTGATACAAATATAACTTCTATGAACATTTATCCACAAGTCTCTGTGTGGCCATATGATGCCTTTTTATTTCTCTTCAGCAAAAACCTCGAAGTAGAATGATTGGCTTTTATGGTAGGTACGTGTTTAAGTATTTGAACAACTGCCAAGCTACTTTCCAGAATGATTTTCCGTTTGACTTTCCACCCACAAGGCAGAGTTACGATTTCTTCATATGGTTCCAACACTTGGTATGGTCAATATAAAATCGTATGACTTTGGAAAAAAAAAACATTTGCCAGTTTCTCATAAAGTTAAATATACATGTATCCTATGTTCCATTAGCTAAGAGAAATGAATGCATATGTTCATCCAAAAAGACCTTCCCAAGAATGTCCACAGCAGCTTTTCACAACAGCTCAACACTAAAACAACCCACATGCGTAGGGGCAGAAAATGGATAAACAAATTGTAGTATATTCATACTCAGCAATTTTTTAAAAGGATGAACTATTTACACAGACAAAAACATGCACAAATCTCAAAAAAGTATTATGTTGAATGAATTAAACCAGACACAAAAGAACCTACTCCATGATTTATTTTATGTGAAGTTCAAGTAGGCAAACTCATCCATGGTTAATAGACATCAGAATAGGAGTTGTCTGTGCAGAGAAGGGGAGGAGGAGTGTCTGGAAAGGGACAAGAGGAGATTTTCTGGGGTTTACGAATCTATATTTTGATCTTTGTGGTGGTTATATAGGCATGCATACATATTTTTAAAACTCATTCAGCTGTACATGCCGTATGTAAATTAAACCTCAATAAAGTGCTGATGACAGAAAATCTGTATTTGGTAACCAGTTCTGTGAAAAAGGAAAGAAGGGAGGGCGGGAGGGAAGAGGAAGAGGGAGAAGAAAGAAAGAGGAAGAAAGATGTGGAACAGAGAGGGGAGGGGGAAGGAAGCAGAGGGTAAGGAAAGAGGAGAAAAAGGTAAACATGTTTCACAGTTTCCCAGCACAGTCTCTATATACGCCTGTTGTCCAGGCACCCCGGTCAATGTAGCGTTTGTCCCACATTTTTCATTTTTTGTCATTACTCGTTCCATGGACTTTCATTTTATGCTTCCAGCTTCCCCATGGTCACACCTGTAATTGTGTGAGACACGTCTGCAGTGAACAGAGTTGTCACTTCGACACGCATGTGTATTTATACTAAAAGACAAATCAGTCATGTCTTTTCTGTCTTTTCCTGATTTCTTTCCAGACTAAAATCTCTTGCCCAAGAAAAGAACACAAGCGGTTCTCTGTTTTAACAAAAATAGTCTCTGAAGCACGAGGATGCATGGAGGCTAATTTCTCTGGTTTAGGCCGTAGTGAGGGAAATATTCAACACGGATGCTGCAGCCGCCAGCCACTGGGTGCACCAGCCAGACATGGTGCACAGTACGTGCTGCGCTGATGGGTTGTTCACTGGCAGTCTCTCAGGTATAAATAGAAAACGTGCAGAAAACAAGGACGAAAAAGCCCCACTGTAGAGAATCTAGAGAGCTTTTACTACAGTGGTTTGGTCAATTTTTGCATGGTACAAAGCCACAGTCATATATTGTATTATTTGGTAACACGTTTATATTTTGCCATGAACACACTCTGTAATCATAAACCCCAAAAATAGAAGCGCATGCTACTCAAGAAAGTTGATGATGAACATGTATTTTGCACAAAATGTTTCTTGGTATTTATCATCCACTGTGGAAGTCAAAGTACTGTCCAGGAGGATGTGAAGAATCTGCTGAAGACCAGTGAGGACTGACTCGCTTTCAAAGACTGTGCCTGATAATAATGATCTAAAACAGCCCTGCAGCAGCTGTGTTTACACTTCCCTCTCTGAACAATGACTTTTCACTCAAATCAAAGGTAATTTAACTCATTTTTTAATTCCAATTTTTTGTGCACAAATAGTAAAGCAATACTTGGTAATTAGTGTTCCAATAGCAAAAGAACAATTTTGAACACAGTGACATAAGGATAGTCTGATCTCAGCATCATCAAATGTTTTGACAGAAAATCATTTGTTAATCCAGTAATTTGATTTTGGCATCCAATTTATCAAAGTAAAGCTGAAGAAAATTCATTTTGTCGAAGATAAAATACCTGAAATTATCCTGAATGTTATAAATTCAGTTGGAAAACACCAACCTCAAAGACAACTTTGAGGTTGTATACTTCTGTTGTATTTGTATTTTGATAATACAGATAACGAATTTCAGTGAAACACAGAATCATGATAAAAAATATTCTTATTGAATTATGAAGGCAATAGAACACTTACATATTTGGAATCAGTTGTGGTGTGCATAATTTAGAAGAGCATCCCCAGAAGTCATGATTGTCTTTCCATCAAAATAGAAGCTTTGGTTGTTAAAATTTGCAACCATTTTCAGAATAGGCACAGTTAGAGAAATAGAGTTACAAAATTTTTGATCAACGTGGGATACGAAAGAAACAAAACAAAAAGCCTTTCTGCATGGCAGCTCACTGTTTCTCTCCTATCTCTCGTCCACAAGATTGAAAAAGTGTTCATGTTTTTTAAACACTTACTACTTCATAATCAACCTAAGTTACCTGCGAGAGTATTGCACTCATCTGTGAACATTTTCTCAAAATTTTGGTTGCATTTTATTCAGAATCAGCTAGAAAGCTTTAGTCTTTAACCAAAACATGTAATAAATGGAGCACAAATCCCATGAGTTTTTAAAGACTTTAGAAAATTCCAAATACTGAAAATAAATCTTATGAACTGGAAAGTGTTAACATTTATCCCTGCCATAGAAAAAGGAAAACTGAACAAAATAAATAAGCAAAAGCAGTGTACAACATGTAATTCTTAAATTGCCTAATTGTGGCTTGGAATACATTGAATTGTGGCCAGATGCTTCTGATGGAGCTCCCCATTTTAATTGGGTAAACTTATATTTTGAACTAAAATGGAATAATTGCCAGGGTTGATCTTTTTTGGTAACTAAATATGATGAAATTTTTTTTTAATTCTAATTTTATTGTTTTTATCTTGTAAAAATATTCTAAAAGATATTCTAACTGGCGACCAAACAAACAAAATTGTACAGGTGAAAATACAGGGGCTAGGGCAGCGCCTGTGGCTCAAAGGAGTAGGGTGCCGGCCCCGTATACCAGAGGTGGTGGGTTCAAACCCGGCCCTGGCCAAAAACTGCAAAAAAAAAATACAGGGGCTAAAACATTTCTACAGTTCAATGTGAAATGAATGAAGAATATCCTTCATTTTGAAACGTATGCTTGGAGTTCATTAGACACCTCTCTAAAGACAAAGTAATGCTTTCATTTAAAAATAGAACAGTTTGCTGCAACCATCTGAATGAATCTCACTAACATAACGTTGAATGAGAAGAATCAAACACGAATGCCTCCATATTGTATGACTCTGGATATAGAAAGGATAAAAGCAAGCAAACTAATCACTGCTGTTAGCCTTGGGGGAATGGTGAATGGAAAGGTACAGAAAGGGGGTTTCAGAGATTGGTGATGTAATGAGTCTAATTTGATGCTAGTTACTCATATGCGTTAAGCTGGTGAAAATTCATGTATGATATGAATTTCTCCGGATGTTCAATAACATTTCACTTTGTTTTTCTCATCCAATTGTTTTTCTTATTTTCAATTGAAAATAATTATGTGTATTATATATTTATGGGGTATAAGGTGGTGTTTTAACATATGTTTACACTATGGAATGATTAAATCAATCTGATTAGCAAATCCATCACCTCACATACTTATCTTTTTGTGGTGAAAACATTTAAAATCTACTCTTTTAGCAATTTTGAAATATTTTGTTATAATCACCAGTATGCACAATAGATGACTAAAGCTTATTCCTCCTGCCTGATGGAAATTTTGCCCCTTTTAATCAACATCTCCCTTTCCCCAAATCCCTTCCCCCAGCCTCTGGCAGCCATCATTCTTCTCTCTACATCCATGAATTCATATTTTTTAGATACCACACATAAGTGAGATCATGCAGACTTGCTTTCTATAACTAGCTAATTTCACTAGCATAATGTTATCTAGGTTAATCCATGTTGTCACAAATTATAGAATTTTTACTTTTATTTTTTAAAGCTATGTAGTATTCCATTTTACGTGTGTGTGTGAACACCCCATATCTTCTTTCCCATTCATTTGAAAATGGACCCTTAGGTTGCTTCCATAGCTCAGCTAAACCACAATGAACATGGGAATGCTGCTTATCTCTTCAAGATACTGATTTTTATTTCTTTTGGCCAGATCTGGAGAGGAAGAGGCGAGTGGTCTGGTTTCCATCCATGTATAAAACACTCATTAGGACCTCCCAGGCTAGGGAAGGATAAGAGTTCAGGCTATAAGTTGCTGGCAAGAGCAATAGGGCCTATGAAATCAGGTATTAACTCTAGGCCAGGGCAATCAGGCAACAGTCACAAAACAAGGTCCTGTGAGAGGGCTCTCCAGGTAACCTTCGAACTGCCAAATAGCCACAAGCCACCTTGCTGTTACCCACAGGCAGAGATGTCCCCATAGGGCTGGGCAGAAAAGCAGAGTTTCCCTGGGCCGGTTACTCTCCCTTTCTGAGCCTGACATTCCTCTCCTGTAAAACAAGGGGCCTAGACTGCCATCAAGACTGAGGTGGGCAGAATGAAGCATTGGACAGTTGGTATTGATAGACCTGAATCTACCATTCTGCCTTTCTCACACTCCCCGGTGCCCGCTTCAGGCTGACGGATGTAGAGTCCCTACCCATAATCTTCCTTCCCTCTCAAACTGCTCTCTGAAAGGGGCTCCTTACACCAAATGTCCTTCTGGGTCACACAGCCAGTACGAATGAGTCAGTATTTGAATCCCAGGGAACATCTAAGGGATCACACTAGGGAGACCTTCCGCCATGGTGTGGGCTCATTCCCGCAGGCTGCAGAAGGGATGCTGTGTAACAGAGCAATTTCAGGCTGTAAACATCACCCTGGGAAGGGACACAGTGGCACTGGGTGTCCTGGGGCTCTCTTGAAGCTTATGGCATGTTGTCCAACTCTCTCTTCTCTATGGAGCTTGAGTGAGAAAGGACATGGCTCCATGTCCTCTTAGCCACCTTCGTGGGGAAACATTTCAGAACACTCAACAACCCAGCTGTGTCAGTAGTTTTGTCCAGCATCTCAACAGGTGGCTTTTACAGGGGATACCTGTCCTATTTCTGCATGACACCCTTGGAGCCCATGGAAGGTCTGGGGCAAAATCCAGGAGACTTGGATTCCATTTACAGCCAGGGTGACCTGGAGCAAATCACATGACCTCTGTACTTCCAGTTTCCATCTGTAAAATGAGAATAATTCCTAGTACATGTGGGCTGTCGTGAGACGAGGCTGCTTCGTATACTGGGTACCGGCCTCCTGAAGCCCTGGTATAAGTCTTCTTCTTACCTGCCCTTAGGCACACCTGCTGGGACAGGGGTCCAGGCTCACCTGGATCTTTCCGAGCCATGACTGTGTTTCAGAGACCATTATTTCGATCCACACCGTGTGAGGGGCTATGGAGGGTTTTGCTGTTGAATTAGAGTTTGAGAATCGCCTGTTGAATCCAACATTTTCCTATCATAAAAGAAGAAACTTAGGCCCACGAAAAGGAGGAGACTTCCCCAAGATCACTCAGAGAATGACGCAGAACTGGGAATTGGTTCAGATCAAAACAAATCACAGCTGAAGGCTATGAGCAGCCACACTTCACAGTGAATGTTATGCTGAGCAGACCCCATGGCAGGCAGACCCAAGAGATGTCTTCAGCCACAAACTTAAGAAAGCTGCTTTGCTGGCTTGTTTTTCAGCCTCTCCCTGGAGACCTCAGACCACTCCTGTGCATTATTGGATTGACTCTGGCTGTGAAGATTATGGGGTGTGAGCAGGCCCGGGAGGCCCAGGGGCAGGGAAGCCTGACTCATGCATAAATACAGGCCAGGAGCAGGGTCACCAGAACAGAGGCGTGCATGGGAAGGGCAGCTCTCCTACTCCCACATCCTGGTGCTGTCTCTGCCAGCCACCTCTGCAGGAAAGTAACGAAAGTTGGTAGGATGCGAGAGGCAAGAATGGGGGCTGCTAGGGGCCCAGGGCTAGAATCAGCACAAGGGCAAAGCCTGGGAGCTCAGCTACATTCACTCCTCTCCTTCTGGAGGTCTTCCAGAAGCCCCAGCAGGTGTGCCTAGAAAGCCTCCAGGAGGAAGCAGGCCCAGGCGCTCTGACAGACGACTCCCCGGCACATGACCATGGGGAAGGGCTGGCCCCATGCCCTGTCCAGTGATTCTTGTGGTCCTGCTCTCCGCAGCATCCATGGTGGGCTGTATCAGGGCCCCTGGCTATCTGCCAATGTCCAGACCCTCGGACACCTTCTCCACAAAAGGAGACGTGCTCATTGGGGCCGTGTCCCCCTTACACGCAGTGCTGGACCAGCCAGTAGTCAAGTTCCAGCAGTCTCCAGAGCAGCTGCAGTGCCGACGGAGGGTCATGTTCTTCTTTATCCCTGGGGAGGTAGGGAAGGAGGGAAGAAGGAGGGAGAGTCACCCTCCTGGGCACTTGCACTCCAGGGCCCCTGGCAGGGAGAGCCTAAGCTGGAACAGCCCCCCTGTGAGTTCTTTCGGAGTCTGTTTGGGGCCTGGTGGGGAGTAGGTGGGTAGAAGCCATGAAGAGAGACCAAACCCACACTGGACTGTGTGTCTTCAAGAAGGGCCTCCAAGATGTCATCAAGCCCTACGACCCGGCAGAAGGAACACATCCCTAGGTAGTAGAGACTCGAGTCCAGTTCTCTCTCTCTCCAAGTCGTTGAGTAACTGAAGGCAAGGCCCTTTCTCTCTCTGGGCCTTGACACCTCCCGCTCTTTGCTCAGTGCCAACACTCTGATGGAGGGCAGAGCTCAGTACCTCAGCTGTGGGTTGGTTTCAGAACCATGGCACCAGAGTTACAATGAGATGCATCTTCATAGGCATGTTCATGAGGTCCTGGGAAGTTTAGCCCCTTGTCAACAACTCTCCCCCACACGCCCAGCTTCTATGAATATCTGGGCTCTTTCCAAGGCTTAACTGGTTTCAAACCAGATTTCAATCTGTGAGCCTGCAGGGACTCTCCAGAAAGACGTCCAGAAAGTATGTGGCTGCACATCACCCTGCCCTAGGCCTGGCTTACTTCTTCCTGCCTGAGTTTTTGTCAAAGGCATTCCAGTGCGTGTCCTTAGCATCTGCTCATCACTCTCTGCTGTGTCCGTGGCTGTGGGTCTGCACACGTGTCTGCCTATGTAGACTACCAGTCTCTACACTTACCTGTCCCACCCACCAGTCTGTGTCACCTGTTGCCCGTCACTGTGCATTTGAACTCTCTATCCCAGTCCATGTTTCTTCCTGACCATATCCTCTCTCTGCCTGAGTTTTTAGACCCGATGCCATTTATGCACCTGTACTGCTGTTGGCCTCTCTGCATGGCATCAAGTCTGTGTGTCTGTCTGTACACCTGTCACCTTGTGTGTTTCCTTGCCATCCCTGGGAAACTGCAGCCTTTCTCCCTATCTATCTACCGGTGGGTGTCTTTCTCCCATAGAATCCCTACTCCCCAAGATTCTTTCTTTAAGCAAATGTACATTTAAAGCGCACATCCGGGAGAAGCGAAGAGAGCGGAAGTGGCGTTGATCTGGCCGGAGCTTTTGGGTGAAATTGTTAGGCGTGGAGAGGGAGTGATGTCTTCCAGACTCGGTGCAGTACCCGCTACTCCGGGACCCACATCCTTTAAGCAGCAGAGGAGGACGAGGATCGTGGGAGCTAAGAATAGCAGGACCCAGTGCTCCATAAAGGATAATAGTTTCCAGTACACTATCCCTCACGATGACTCCTTAAGTGGTTCATCATCTGCCTCTTCATGTGAACCAGAGAGTAATTTTCCAACATCTTTCCGAAAATCTACCTACTGGATGAAGATGAGAAGGATCAAGCCAGCTGCTGCTTCTCATGTTGAAGGGTCAGGTGTAGTGTCAACCAAGGGAAAAAGGAAACCCAGGCAGGAAGAAGATGAAGACTATCGAGAATTTCCTCAGAAGAAGCATAAGCTTTATGGGAGGAAGCAGCGACCTAAAACTCAGCCCAGTTCCAAATCCCAGGCTCGTCGTATTCGGAAGGAACCACCAGTTTATGCAGCAGGCAGTTTGGAGGAGCAGTGGTACTTAGAAATCGTGGAAAAAGGCAGTGTTTCCTGCCCTACCTGCCAGGCAGTGGGGAGGAAGACCATAGAGGGTTTAAAGAAACATATGGAAAACTGCAAACAGGAAATGTTTACTTGTCATCATTGTGGGAAACAACTTCGTTCAATGGCCGGAATGAAGTATCATGTCATGGCAAACCATAATAGTTTGCCCATTTTGAAAGCTGGAGATGAAATAGATGAGCCAAGTGAAAGAGAACGGCTCCGAACTGTTCTAAAGAGACTGGGAAAGCTCAGGTGTATGCGTGAGAGTTGCTCCAGTAGCTTTACCAGCATCATGGGATATCTGTACCATGTCAGAAAATGTGGCAAAGGGGCTGCAGAGCTGGAGAAGATGACCCTGAAATGTCACCATTGTGGAAAACCGTATAGATCGAAGGCTGGACTTGCGTATCACCTGAGGTCAGAGCATGGGCCTATCTCCTTCTTTCCAGAGTCAGGACAGCCAGAGTGCTTAAAGGAGATGAGCCTGGAGTCTAAGAGTGGGGGCCGAGTTCAGAGACGTTCTGCCAAGATAGCTGTATACCACCTGCAGGAGCTGGCCTCTGCTGAATTGGCCAAGGAATGGCCTAAGAGGAAGGTGCTTCAGGATCTGGTACCTGATGATCGGAAGTTAAAATATACTCGCCCTAGGCTACCTACTTTCAGCCCAGAAGTACTACACAAATGGAAGTCAGATATCAAGAAGTATCATCGCATTCAGTGTCCTAACCAGGGTTGTGAGGCTGTCTACAGTAGTGTATCCGGCCTTAAAGCTCATCTGGGTTCTTGTACATTGGGAAACTTTGTGGCTGGAAAATACAAGTGTCTTCTGTGTCAGAAAGAATTTGTGTCAGAGAGTGGTGTCAAGTATCACATCAACTCTGTCCATGCTGAGGATTGGTTTGTTGTAAACCCAACAACAACCAAAAGCTTTGAAAAGCTGATGAAGATAAAGCAGCGGCAGCAAGAAGAAGAAAAGCGGAGGCAGCAGCACAGGAGCAGAAGGTCTCTAAGACGGCATCAGCAGCCTGGCTTTGAGCTTCCTGAGACAGAGCTGAGTCTTAGAATAGGGAGGGATCAGAGGAGGAATAATGAGGAACTGGTAGTGTCCTCCTGTAAGGAACCAGAGCAGGAGCCAGTGCCAACACCACTGCAGAAAGTAAAGCCCCCAAAGACTAATCATAAACGAGGAAGGAAATAGGCAGTCAGCCTGAAAGTGCTCCTAGGAGAGCTGATATGATGCTGTTTCACGGGGACCTGTGCTGGGGGAACTGAGTCATGGGGCTATGTGAAAATTCTTTCAGCTGTTTGTGTAATCAGGCTGGGACTTTCTCAGCTTCTTCTCCTGTGTAAATTTCACTGTCTTCCCTACTTAATCACTTTTATTCCCCTGTCACCTTTAAGTAGGTTTTCCTGCTATTCCTCATTGGAGTCCTCTTGTTTTTCCTCTTGTCTTGCCCAAAGAGTTCCCTCTTAAGGCGAACTATAGGCCCCTCTTACCCTGTATAAGACTAAGAAATCTGTTTGGTTGTTGTTTCCTTTCTGGGGTATAGAATGTTCTTGGAAGATCCATCGATTTAGTAGCCACTCCATCATCTAGCTTATAAAACTATTCCAAACTAATTTTTTAAAACCATAACTGATTGATCATTTTTGTATTTGTGATATAACAAGCCTAGAAGCTAGAACTGTTGTCACCCATGTAATAAAGTTCCTGTGTCTCCTTGGAGACAAACTTTAAAAAAAAAAATGTACATTTAAATTCAATACCATCTCATCCAGTTTCTTCCTAAGGAGACACTTCCAGCAGCTGTTCTGTGTGGCTCTTTCGAATGCTCTGGCCAATCCCAACCCTCCCCACTCTCTTGGCCCTCTAGATTCCAAGCCAGCTTATTCCTGAATGTTCTGGGCCTTCTCTTTGCTGTGGCTGAGGCAAAAAGGGATCCAGCCTTCCTGCCCAACATCACTGTGGGACTGCAGATATATGATTCCTGCATCTCAGGGATCCGGGCCCTGGGCAGCACCCTGGCCTTACTGTCCAATCAGCTTCGGCCCACACCCAACTTCAGCTGTGGCCCCCAGCAGCTTCTCCTGGGGGTGGTTGGAGGGATAACCTCTCCGGAGTCAGAGCCCATGGCTGAGCTTCTGTCTACATACAGAGTTCCTCAGGTGAGAGATATACCTGGAAAGAAGGACTGGAAGGCCCAACCTGGCAGAAAGATCGTGAGTTATGACCATGAAAAGGTCACTTGCCTGGGCCTGGGATTTCCCCTTTCTTTGGAACGGGAGGTGGGTCTTGGGCTAGAATGGTGGTTGCCTAATGCCGGTGCACAGGCTGGTGCTCATCTGTGGTAACGTTTCTCTCATTTGCAACAAAATGGCAAAGAAATGACATGACGCGTACAGGTGTCAGTGCAAGGTTGCCAGCCCTCCTTAAAATAGCACTTTTACATTTCCAACACTTGTGGCAAAACAAAAATTTGGCAAACTTAGGCTGAACTTTCATAATTGTTCTATTATTTTTTAAACAGCCTGGGACCCATGGGACCAATGATCCCCAGAGGCCCTTCACCCCCCAGCAGTCCACACAATGTGCGAGCCTGCTGAGAGTATCCGAGACCTGTGACCCGGGCTGGGTGATCTCACTCCTCCCCTCCACTCTTCTCAGAAATCTGGGAAGTTGAGCAAGTGACAACACATTCCACTGGGTTTCTTGATGTTTCTATGAAATAGTTGCCTAGCACTGAGTTCTTTTGGATCTCCAATATATGCCAAGCCTGTTAAGCAGGGAAGCAATGTTTATCAAACCACTTCTCAGGTAAAGAATCTTTATTCCCCACCCTCTCCCGAATGCCTGGAACAAAGGTACATGACTACCTAATTGTGACCTTGGTAGAGATGGAGTCTCACTATGTGACCCAGGCTTCAAGCAGTCCTCCTGCCATGACCTCCAAAAATGTTGGGATTACAAGTGTGAGCCACCATGCCCGGTGATACACCTCAATTTCATCATCTATAAAATGGGAATAATAATAGTCTCTATTTCATGCAGATGTTGTAAGGATTAAATAAGATATTTAAAATAAAGATAATAATGGAATATACTAATGTAGCACTTAACTATATAACAGGCATTTTCCTAGATGTTTTACATGTGTTAATTATTTAATTTTAAGAATTTTAATACATGTAAGGCTTCTAAAATTCAGTTTCTACTAAAATAAATATTCAATAAATAATACATATTGTTATTAAGTCATTTCAGCCAATATTAAAGTAAAAAAAAAAAAGCATGGGATAAACTTATTTCTCCTAGGGTGTGAATGACTGACAATATGTATATATCACTTCTGCTAGAGCAGTGATTTTCAACTGGTACGCCATAGCACATTGGTGTGCTGAGACAAGATCTCCGATGAAAATTTTTAAAGATCATTAATTAAATTATTTTTGAAAGAAGTTCAAAGCACAGTAAATATATGCCTTTTGTTTAACTTTTTTTTTTTATGTGTACCGTGGAAGTTTAACAATAGGTTCAAGTGTGCCGTGAGATGAAAAGGATTTCCTAGAGGGTAAAGTGTTTGCATAGTATTTGATTGGATGACCTTTCAATCATGACATTTGAAGCCTTAGTGGAATCTGGAAAGAAAGAAAGATATTTAATACTTTGGGGGGTGAGTTTAAAGGTCACAATTACGCAGTGTGTGTGTAAGTCCTCAATAGCCAAGCCATTTTTTGGTTAGTCGTTATATTCTTATAACCAAAAAATTTTACTCTTGATTCCATGACGGTTTCTTTTTTTGTTGTTGTTGTTGTTGTTGTTGTTGTTGTTGTTGCAGTTTGGCCGGAGCTGGGCCTGAACCCGCCACCCTCAGCATATGGGGCCAGCGCCCTACTCACTGAGCCACATAACACCATGGGTGCCCTTGAAAAGTCTTTTGCTAACAAACAGGTTAAAGAAAACTTAGTGCATCATATGGGCACCCACATGGTCTGATGGTCTGCCCCCCAGAGATCACAGTCTGTGTTGGTGTCACCCCTAACTCCTCTGCTCCAAAACCTCACCCTTGCTCAGGTCAGGAGGGATGGGGAGATTTGGATGATTCCCATCCTCTGCTATTGGATTTTCTTAGTCTGTTGCTTTATGTGCCTCTCCTCTAAATAGCAAATAACTAACTTTTGCTTTTTATCCAACTTGAAAGTGTCTATGATAGTCAAAATCTTTACTCTGATGGCCCTGTAGCCCTCCCTGCCTTGAAAAAGGAAAAACCCAGACAAAGGGTCTGTTTTCAAAGGAGTGGGCAGGGTTGGGGATGACACATCTGAAGGTCACCCACAGCAGGGACCTGATTCTACCCACAGGGGAGGAAGTAATACAGCAGGGCCTCCCAGCCACAGCTGTGGCCTTCCCTAAAGGCAGCCACTGCCCACATCTGGCTGAGCAGAGAGAAATGAACACCCCAACCTCACTGTCCTGTGACCCTGTCAAGCCTCCTACCAGAAGACAGAGGGCAGAACAGCCCCGTGGTATGGTTGATAGACATCAGCCCTCCTGGGTCCCAGAGCACAGAGAAGAGGGGAGAGTTTATCTAGACAGGCCAGCGGGGACTGCAGCCTGCTCTCTGCCATCAGGGCAACGTAACCCTTCCCATTCACTCTGCTCGCTGACATGTTCTGATGCTCTTCTGCCCTCTTATAGAACTTCCTGTTTATTATAATAGGTCATTGCTTTCTGTTCATAAATGTTAAACTATAATAATAGAAACAGTAGGGAGATTTTTATTTATTTTATGAAAAGATATTTCTATGCTTTCATTTGTTATTTCTGCTATTATACTTCACTATTTATTACACTTTCTTCTACTTCTTTCTTTGTCCTTTCTGGAATTTTTCTAATGGGATCATTTTCTTTTTTTTTTTTTTTTTTTTTTTGGTTCTTGGCCGGGGCTGGGTTTGAACCTGCCACCTCCGGCATATGGGACCGGCGCCCTACTCCTTGAGCCACAGGCGCCGCCCGGGATCATTTTCTTTGTTCCTTCTGCTGCTTTGGAAGTTCTGTATCTTGTTTCTGTTCTTCTAATTATTAATCAAGTTTTTAACCCATTTGCACTTTTATCTCCCAGTGCCAAGAATTCGACATGCATAAGACAAAACCCTCAACATATCTCTGCTTCTCTACTTTTCCCACCCGCACTTTGAGATAGGTTTGCTCTTTAGTCCACTGCATTCCTTTTTCAGAAAATAAATTGACTTCTCAAGCATGAGCCCAAGGACCTGAATGTAGCATGTATCAAAGGCCAGTGAGATAATAATTAGAAGTAAAGGGCAGAGCAGAAGTAAAGGCCAAGTTCAGGGCCGGTGAGAGCATTTCTTAAGACTTGACCACGCATGTTCTGGCCAGAAATATGCAGCTCTATTCCTTCCCCCAGATCAGCCATGGATCTCAGCACCCCCAGTTCTCCAACCAGTTCCTGTTCCCATCCGTTCTTCGCACAGTGCCCAACAGTGCCCACCAGCCCTGGTTCCTGGCCAAGATCCTGAGTCACTTTAACTGGACCTGGGTGGGCCTAGTGGGTTCTGACAATGGCAACTTTGAGCGGGTGGAGCAGCAGCTGCAGAAGGAGATTGGGGGCGAGGGTGGCTGTGTGGCCTTCTCAAAGAGGATCAGCAGTCTAGACGGCAGTATCAGTAGCACGGCTGGGGTCATTGCCGCAACCCCTGCTGCCAAGGTCATCGTCTGTGACTGCTACCATTTCCACTTCAGACTCCTGGCTGAGGCTCTGCAAGAGAAAAATGTGGCTGGGAGGACGTGGGTCTTCTCCACCTCCTTCGCCTGTAAGCCATCGATGCTGGGTCCCAGAGCTCAGGAGCTGCTCGACGGCAGCTTTATCCTGACTATACACTCAGGAATAATGCCCGGCTTTGAGGACTTCCTCTTGGCACTGCACCCAGCCGCCTACCCAGGCAACAGTCTGATGAGGAAGCTGTAGGAGGAGCTGCAGGGATGCAGGTGGTCTGGAGCAGGGGCTTCTACCCACGGTGCCAGAGAAGCAGTTCAGCCTTGCACAGGCCTGAAGAACATGACCACTGCACACCTGTCCGCCTTTGAACTCCTTGATCTGACTGCCACGTACCAAGCCTACCTGGCAGCCAAAGCCCTGTTGGTTGCCTATCATAACCTGATGTCCTGTTCTCTGGGAGAGGGACCATTCCCCGGAGGCACATGTGTGAATGCACAGGAAGCCAGGCCTTGGCAGGTGAGTAGCCACGAGCCCCTGCCTAGTCCCTGTCCATCCCAGCTGCTGTGAGCCTCTGATCAGCTGAGAGGCAAGGAGGCCTGATGAAAGGAGGACCAGACGTAGAGCCAAAGTGACAAGGACTCACCTCCCAAGTGGCATTTCTGTGAAGGTTTGTCACTTATATCCCCTGAGCCTTACGTTTCTCCTCTGCAGAGTGAGTATAACACTGTAGACCTATGGGTTGTTATGACAGGAGATCATGAGTACGACCCTGGTAGGTGACTGGGGCATGTTATGGGTCACAACTCTCTCTAGATGGTATGAGGCTTCTGCAAATGATGATGATAATTTGAGAACTACAAGGGGCCTTAGAAATGAGCTGGTCCTACCTGAAGCAGGGGGATCACAGAAATGGGAAACAGAGCCAGGAGAGCACCCAGCTGTCCTGATGCCCGCAACAAAGACAACATGAAATCTACAGTAGGGAGGAACTAAGCAAAAACTTAAGAAAATGGAAAATCTGTGATATGGAACGTGAAACCCAGCACCACCATCCTTTCTTCATCTGCGGCTCAGGGATGGAGGCAAGAAGGAAAGGGGGATAGTTTTCCCCTGTAGTCTGAGAGCTAAAGCTCTCAAAGAGAGGTGAGACAGGTTTTAGAGAGCAAAGAAAAGAGCATGTCTGGGTCTTCAGCCGGGAGAGCTGGGTCTGGGTGACTGGTCTGTCACCAGCCTGCTGTGTGATCCAGTCTCTTTGCCTCTCTGAATCTTGGGTGCTTTGGTCAAAAGAACTGGAAAAAACCTTGAATCATATACTCGTAGAAGCTTTAAGAAGGTTGATGTCAATTAGTAATTTTTACTGTGTGTTTCTTGAAGCCCAAGAGTTGCAGAGAGGGGCCTCAGGTGAGATGGGGCAGTTCTCTAGTCAGTGAGAGCCTAGGGGATGGGGCTGTGGACCACATCGCTGGCAGGACTCACCAGAGATGCTCTATTATCTCTGCCTGGTATATTGGTATTAAGCATAAGGCTTTGCTTGAAAAAGATTTTTTTTTAAGTAGCAACTAAAGGACTATCAGGGGTCCTCAAACTACGGCCTGCAGGCCAAATGAGGCAGTGTGATTGTATTTGTTCCCGTTTTGTTTTTTTACTTCAAAAAAAGATATGTGCAGTGTGCATAGGAATTTGTTCATAGTTCTTTTTTTAAACTATAGTCCGGCCCTCCAACGGTCTATACTATCACAACTACCTAACTCTGCAGTTGTGACACCAAAGCAGCGATAGGCAATCGATAAACAAATAAACCCAGCTGTGTTCCAACAAAACGTTATTTATGGACACAGAAATGGGAATTTTCATGTCTTTTCCATGTGTTACAAAAATGTTATTCTCCCTTTAACTTTTTTCAACTATTTAAAAATGGAAAAGCCATTGTTAATTCACACATCTCACAAAAATAGCTGGTAGAGGCTGTTTGGAGGCTGTGAGCAGTAGTTTGCCAACCCATGGAGAAGAAAAATCTCTAGCAGAAGGTAGGGAGATGCTGACAGCTGTCCCATCAGAGGATTGAGAAGACAAACTGGCTCCTGCTGGCAACAGTCAGTGGCTAAATTTTCAGGAGCTATGCAAGTTGTTTGTTGAGCCATTTGTAGTTTGAAACTGGCCATGAGGGAAGTATTTCTACCATGGAAGTCAGCGAAAACTAACAATCTGGGCTTCTTTTCCCGGAGAGCCAGTCGTTAAACACTGGGCAGCGTACATACTACTAAAAGTAACCAAATAAGGTTTTAAAAATGAAGTCCAAGTCGAGTAAAAATCCTTTTAATACTAAGAGAAGGTTGTCTGAGTCTGCACTGCTCCTGCAACAAAATACTACAGACTGGGTAATTTATAAATAATGGAACTTTATGTCTTATGGTTCAGGAGACGGGGCAGTGCTAGATCAGAGCATAGAAGTGGTACCTGGTGAGAGCCTCCTTGCTGCCTCACGTGGCTGGAGATAGCAGGGCAAAAGGGGCTGAGCTAGTTCCCATCAGCCCTTTTATAAGGTACAGGCGGTCCCCAGGTTACGAATGAGGTAGGCTCTGTAGGTGGGTTTTTAAGTTGAATTTGTATGTAAGCTGGAACAGGTAATATTAATAGCCTTGGTTCATAAGCATGAGTCATACTTACTTTGTTCGTAAGTTGGGTCAGATGTTTGTAACTCAGGGACTGCCTGACTAACCCATTCCTAAAGGAGGATCCCTCAAGACTTAATCACATCCCACAGCCCTCCCCTCTTAACACCATTGCGGTAAGGATTAAGTTTCAACGTAGATTTTGGAGGGGCCATTGTCATCTCAACTCTTACAATGTTTTTTTTTTTTTGTAGAGACAGAGTCTCACTTTATGGCCCTCGGTAGAGTGCCGTGGGGTCACACGGCTCACAGCAACCTCCAACTCCTGGGCTTAAGCGATTCTCTTGCCTCAGCCTCCCAAGTAGCTGGGACTACAGGCGCCCGCCACAACTCCCGGCTATTTTTTTTTTTTTTTTGGTTGCAGTTTGGTTGGGGCAGGGTTTGAACCCGCCACCCTCGGTATATGGGGCCGGCGCCTTACCGACTGAGCCACAGGCGCCGCCTGACTCTTACAATGTTTTTCAAACTAGCCACAGCTTCTTTAAGATGACTTTTTGGTAATTTCATCAGTATCTATTTAGTAAGACTTCCTTAAAGGCTGTAAAAATAATAATAGTTAACACTTCTTGAGTGTTTTTCTCTGTCAAGAAGCACACCAATCACTTCATATGTAGAAATATGTTTCATCTTCAAGATGACTCTATGAAGTAGGTCCCCTTTTTACAAATAAGAATGTGAGGACTCCATGGTCACGCTGCTGGTTGAGGGCAGAGTTAAGAATAGCACCAGGCAACCTGGCTCCAGAGTCTGGCCCTGGGCCGTGGTCTGTACTGAATTCCAGGAATCCTTCAGGACTCTAGATCCAGCTGAACCCCCAGCCAAGTGATTTGCTCACACTCCACTGTATGGTTCTACTAGACTTTCCTGGCCTAATTCAACAAATATGTGTTTATGCCATGAGTATGCACCACAGGATTGCCCATGCACCTTGGCATCTTTGGGGAATACAGAAACAAACGTACAGAATGTGTGTTTATCCTCAAGGCATTTACGCTCCAGTTAGAAAGAGGAATAAGTAAGCAAAGGTGCCAGGTATTGGTGGAAATGGCACTAGCAGGAGTGGGAAAGTTGTCCAGCAGGTTCAAAGCACTGGGTAGGAAAATAGCAGTAGAAGAAAAGGGTGGAAAGGCCAGCGGGAGCGCTACTGCCGAGAACCTCAAACGTCTTTTTGAAAAGTTTCAGGTTTCTGGAAAAGATCTCGATCTCTTTTCCTAACCACACAACCGAAGTCAATCCACTTCTCCAAAGGTCTTCAAAGATCACATCACTGGGTCTAAAGTCACCAGTGGGCTTCCTACAGGCACTTTGTTTGAAAATAGAAAAATTAGATTTCTAATTTTTTTCAACTTTATTGGAATATAAATGACAAATAAAAATTATGTAAATTTGGGCGGCGCCTGTGGCTCAGTGAGTAGGGCGCCAGCCCCATATACCGAGGGTGGTGGGTTCAAACCCAGCCCCGGCCAAACTGCAACAAAAAAATAGCCGGGCATTGTGGCGGGCGCCTGTAGTCCCAGCTGCTCGGGAGGCTGAGGCAAGAGAATCGCGTGAGCCCAAGAGCTGGAGGTTGCTGTGAGCCGTGTGACACCACAGCACTCTACCCGAGGGCAGTACAGTGAGACTTTGTCTCTACAAAAAAAAAAAAAAAAAATTATGTATATTTAAGGGGTACAATGTGATGATTTGATATACATATGTATGTTAGTTTGTGGTTGTCACAAACTAACACCTCCATCACCACCCATAGGTATTATTCGTGTGCATTATAACTGAGGCATAATAGTTATATGTATTTATGGGATACAGTGTGATATTCAATACATGTATGCAACATGCAGTGGCCAAATCAGGGTAATTAGCAAGTCCATATCTGCTTTTCATCAAAACAAAACCAGTAACATTTTTTATCAGCCACACTGCTTTGTGCTTTGAAGGCAGGACTGGGCTTTTCTATCCTAGGTACCAATCCTCTCTGGTACAAATAGGGATGCTAAGTAACTTGTATGGATGGATGATGGACAATTGAATAGGTTCATGTTCCTAAAACCAGCCTATCTATTGAACTAAGGTAAGGCCCAATGCTTCCAAATGTCCATTACCTTGGCTTTCATCTCCCTGCCCCCCATAGATTAACACAAATGTGGAACAGGAGAAAACAGAGCTCTTTTCTTTATAAAATGTGCACAGGTAAGGTCCTTCAAGCACCAGCAAGCATAGAGAAGGGACAATTGTCTGCTGCTGTGGAGGACACGGTCCCTGAATGGTTCTGCTCTAACCATTTTGCTTTCCTTCTATCTTCTGTTCCTCTCCCAGGTGCTCCATTACACACAAAAAGTCCACTTCACCACCAGATCCCAGAAAGAGGTTTTCTTCACCAAAGATGGGGAGATACCAGCAGCCTTTGACATTGAAAACATCTACATCCTCCCAGACAAAAGGAGACAAACAGCCATTGTGGGACACTTTGACTTCAGAGCACCTTCCAGAAAAAAGCTTCTGATAAATGACAATGCTATTGTCTGGGCAGAAGGACACTTAAAAGTGAGAGTGGAGAGCTCCCTGAGAACCACATAACACCTCCCCAACCCTGAGCACCCAGAGGATTTGTTACATGTAGTACTGGGCTTTCTTGGGATCCTTGGTCCAAAGAAAGGGGAAGATCATTCACTTACACAACGCTGAAGCTGTTCAGAAAATGAAACCTTCCAGAATCACCCCCTGCCTCCCAAATCAAGGGAGCTTGCTAAAAACAAAGATAATTAATGAGTAAATAGGAAAATTAATTATATACAATTGCCAGTTCAAGTTTACCCTGAGATAGCCAACTCTAGATACCTGAAGGTGCTCCTGTTTTAAACTTGCAACCTTTTGTCAAGAAATAGACATTTGATGCTGAGTTTTTGTAAACAGTGGAAAATAACCCATGGAATCCCATTAGTCCTTTCCCAGACCTCCAAGTACCTAAGGTCCCCAGATGGGAGAATTCTAATTTAAGTGACAGCTACCATGTCATGCTTCCTGCAGCTTTCTCCAGCTCACAGAGTCAGGGTTAAACACTCCCTTCTCTGAGGGAAACACTATAGTGTTGTACCTCTATAATACGAGTAAGAAAATGACTAATGTTTCCTATCCCTATCCTCAATGATTTCAGAACAGTTTCTTCTGGTCTCTCCTTAGTCAGGCATGTCTTTCTCCATTCCCACAACTAATACACCTTCCCATCCAAATCCCCCCACCCTCAGAGGATGGAACAAGGTTGCTGATGCTGAGCAAGGGAGCAGAATAGGGTTCCAGGGATGAAATGAGCATCACTTCATCAGATAAAGGGCTGGCCCCTGCCTGGTAAGTCGAGGTCCTCACTCAGTACCGCTGTGGACACCTCACAGCTCAGGTACTCACCCTCTCACTTAGCTTCTCCTTCCCAGACCACAGAATCCTTTCACTGGCCCTTTCCAAGAAAATTCATTCTGCAGGTGTAATCTGAATCTCAGTTGCTCTCAGCTTGATGGATTTTGCCTCAAAGGGTCCAATGACAATGTCTGGAAACATTTCTGGTTGTCACAAATTAGGGGTACTCCTGGCATCGGGGGGTGGTGGCCAGAGATGCCACCAACAGAGAACTATCGGTCCTAACGTCAGCAGGGCTGCAGTTGAGAAATCCCGGACTCAGGGAAACCCTGAGTGGAGCCAAGGCTTAACTAGTGTTTGTAGTCTTTGTTCTGATTCACACGGACTCAGCGAAATATTCAGTTAATACTTCAGAATGTGATCCCAGCCGCCCCATGTCTACTGTACACTCGTAGTCCTGGGCACCGTGATATGGGCATCACTTGCAGCATCTTATTCAATCTTCAATCTTCATACCATCTTTAAAATGCATTATTACTGCTACAGGTTGAATATCCTTGATCTGAAATGCTTGGGACTAGAAGTGTTTGGGATTTCAGAGGTTTTCATATTTTGGAATATTTGCATATACATAATGAGATATCACAGGGATGGGACCCAAGTCTAAATACAAAATTCTTTTGCATTTCATACACACTTTACACCTATAGCCTAAAGGTAATTTTATACAATATGTAGAATTTTAGATAATTTTGTACATGAAGCAAAGTTTATGTATGTGAGGTCAAGTATGGAATTTTGCACTTGTAGCATCAGGCTGGCATTCAAAAAGTTTTAGATTTTGGAGGATTTCAGATATTCAGATTAGCAATGGTCAACCTTTACCCCCATTTTATTGAAAAGAAAACTGAAGACTAGAGAGGTTAAGCCTAAGGTCACTCAGCCCATAAATGGCAAAACCAGAATTCTAACACTCAAGATTTCTTGGTTTACTTAATCAGACTGTGAAGTCCTTAGTTTATTCTGGCCAAGCGCAGTGTCTTATGCCTGTAGTCCCAGCTCTTTGGAAGGCTGAGGCTTGAGGCCAGGAGTTCAAGACCAGCCTAGGCACCATAGCGAGACCCCATCTCTGAAAAAAATAATAATTATTAGCCAAGTGTTGTGGCACATGCCCGTCATCCTAGCTACTTAGGAGGGTGAGGTAGGAGGATCAACTTGAACTCTGGAGTTCCAGGCTTCAGTAAGCTATGATCGTGCCACTGCAGTCCAGCCTGGGCAACAGAGGAAGCCTTTGTCTCAATATCTTGTACAGTACCTGGCATGAATATACAGAGCAAGAAACACAGGAAAGGGGAAAGGAGCAAGGCTAGGGAAGGAAAAGGAGGTAAAGAAGGAGCTTAATATAAAAATGAGAGAAAGGAGGAAGAGAGGGAGGAACCCAGTAAGTGAGAATGACAAGGCTGATTCCTCCACCACCTATCTGCTCCATCTCCCCCGGCAGTTTCCCCAGCACCCTCTCCTCTCGTTCATAGGTCCCTTCTTCGATCTGCAATGAAAAATGTCCTGTGGGAACCAGAAAGTTAACCCTACCTGAGCAGTCAAAATGCTGCTACCATTGCCTTCCCTGCCCTAGAGGAGAAATTGCAATGTCAGCAGGTAAGAAAGGAGGCTGGCCCTCAGTTGGGGGGTGGCCAGCCAGCAGCCAAGGTAGGCTTCAGTTGAAAGCGTGTATCCATATCCAGGGATGAGTCCTTGGCTGGGGAAGACAAGTCGAGGAAAGAGGAGTCCGAAGAGGTAACAACGTTCATGTGCCTTCCCACATGCTACACTGAGGCCATCGGAAGCTTACGTTCACAGTTCACACTTTCTTTCATCGACCGTGAGCTTGTTCTAACCCAGAGCCTAGTTGAACATTTGGCATAAATGTTTTTTTTAAAAAATCCCCCAGTGACTTAACCTGTACTTGACTAAGACATCATTCACTCAACAGACATCAGCTGGCAGCTACTGTAGATAGCCACGGTGCAAGGGTGGCAAAAAAAAGGCATGGCCCCAGAGAGCTCAGGATGATTAAGAGAATGATATTGCAACCCTACACCTAGCACAGCTCTTGTCTCTCCATGAAGAAACTTGACTATAAAGTGAATTTAATTGCTTTAATAAAAGTTCAAGCATTGAGCCATGAAAGCACAGTGGAGCAATGAACCCTAATGAAGGATATGCAGGGAGACTTTCCACCAGAAGGGGTAGTGTGTGATATAGGCCTTCACCAACAAGTAGGGCTGCAAAGGCAATGAAGTGGAACCAGAAGAGTTCAGGGAAGAAGTTATAAAAAGCCCAGGCATTAGAGCAATGAGGAGCTGAAAGTGTGGACAGTGCCGGGAGACTTCAGGAAGCAGGTGGTCATATCATAGGAGGTCTTACTTGCCAGACTTGGAAGCATAGACTACACTGGGCAGAAAATGGAGAGGAAAGCCCTGAATTACTCACGTAGAGAAGCAGCATGTATTTTGAGCTGTGTTTGAGGGACAGTAATGGACAATGGATGAAGGGAAAAGAAGGGATGTCAGGGCAGGCAGTCCAGGTTCAGAATCCAGAAAATTGTGAAAGCCTCAAATTCAGACAAAGTCTCTTCTCACACTGAAAATTCTCCTGGGAATATGGAGACTTTGGAAATACCCTTTGCCCGTTTAAAAATAAGGGTGCTGCTAAATTAAGCTGAGAAGGAGCCACTGGATATGGAAGAGAGGGGGAAAGAAATGTAGGTAAATAGAAATCCTTGGACTTGGAGATTAGGAGGATGTCCAATCAAAGTATCTAGGAGCACAGAGATATAATCAAATCAGGAGAGAGGTGAATGGGAATATATGGCTGTTCTAGGGCTACCATCGCAAAATCTCTCCTTAAGATCACCGCGGGATGCAAAGCTCTGAGAAGTTCCATCAGTGGAATGGATTAGGGAAGAGTCGCTCTGTTAGAGAAAAGAGAGCCTGTGTATGCAGCAAGCATCCCGTACACATTCCTTGAACTAAACAGGCTGATAGATGAATAGGTGAGTGAATTCATTAGCTGTGACTGAATTACAACATTGCCACCAGGGCTGGTCGGCCCCTCGGGGCGAAGCCTACACAGGAGTTAGAGCTTCTGCAGGTTGTCGTCTCAATGTTATCTCATGGCAGTCTCACACATGATGAGCAGCTGCCATCAGGATTTCTGCCATCTGTGTCTTTGGCCCTGCACCCAAGGACATCAGGTCATCTGGAAGTCCCTTCGGAGCAAGACTGAAATACACACACCTGCTGGAAAAGCCATCTCTAGTTGTAGAGCCACTTGCCCACAGGAAGGTTTCTAGAAGCTTCTGGCTCTGTTCTCTGACCCAGTTTCTCTTTCTCCCCTCAGACAGTGCTGCATGTCAGAAGTGCTCTGAGGACCAGTGGCCCAATGAGCAACAGAGCCAGTGCATCCCCAAAACCCTGGACTTCTTGTCCTATGGGGAGGCCCTGGGAGCAGCGTTGGCAGTGGGCACAGTGCTGCTCTTCCTCCTGGCCCTGGCCATCCTCAGCATCTTCCTCTGGCACCACCACACCCCCATCGTGCGGGCCAACAACCGCCAGATCAGCTACGTCCTACTGTCCTCTTAGGCTCTCTGTTTCCTCTGCCCTTTCATGTTCATCGGCCTCCCAGGCCCCCTCACCTGTGCCGTGCTCCAGGCAGCTTTTGGGGTCACCTTTACAGTCTGTGTATCCAGTATGTTGGCCAAGACCATCGTGGTGGTGGCAGCCTTCCATGCCACACGGCCAGACACCCGGATTAGGAAGTGGGCTGGGCCAGTTCTCCCCAGCACCATCCCCATTGTCTGCTCCCTAGTCCAAGCAGCTCTGTGTACACTCTGGGTGGCCAGATGGCCCCCTCGGCCTGTGAACTCCACAGAGCCTGGGCCCACGGTGACCGTAAAGTGTGGTGAGGGCTCCTTGGCACTGTTCTACGCCATGCTGGGCTACTTGGGTTTCCTAGGGCTGGTCAGCTTGCTGGTGGCCTTCCCCACCCGCCGGCTGCCTGACACCTTCAATGAAGCAAAGCATATCACTCTCAGCATGCTGGTCCGCTCCTGCGTCTGGGTGTCCTTCATCCCCACCCACGTGAGCACCCACGGCAAGGACACGGTAGCCATGGAGGTCTTTGCCATCTTGGCATCAGGAGGAGGCCTCATGTCCTGCCTCTTCTTCCCCAAATGCTACATTATCCTTGTCCACCCTGAAAAGAACACGAAAGGATGAATGTTTGGCCGGCGCCATCTCCAGTGAGAGAAACAGAAGTGGACCAAAGGGAGTGTCCCGCTGGCACACGGGGAGGACACTCCTCCTTCTGAGCTCTGTCACACTGGTCTGAACCCCTCCTGGTCACTAAGCTGCTTCTACTAATATTTTATAGTATCTTTCTATCGGGGGAGATGAGGCGTATTTGCAGGTAATATTCTCCTTGACAGAAGCATCCCGTCTAATTCTTTCTGTAGCCCCTCAGCACCCAGCCAGGGCCTGGTCCAGAGAGTATTCCAGGGAGGAGCAGAATAAGTCTTTGATGAGTGAATGAATCAGCTTATGCAAAATTAGCATTGGAAGAGATCTTTCAGAGGAGGCGGTGAGGCAGAGGGGTCCAGTGGAATCAGACAGACTTGGTTCAAGCACGCCCCACTTCTTTATTTTGTAGCTGTATAAAATTGGGCAGGTTATGCAACCTCTCAAAGCTTCAGTCTGCTCCCATATAAAACAAGAGACCAAGCCTCCTTCTCCAGGTTGTTGGGATGAGGAAACAGGAAAACGTGGAGAAGTGCTGAATACTCAATAAACACTCAAAGGGTGGGTATTGAAAGGCATCCGGTTCATGGTGCCCTTTTACAGATCAGGGAACTGATGACAAGAGAGGGGTCAGCTTGACTCAGGACATCACTGTACAGAAGTTTAGAGTCAGACGATCAAGGTTTGAGCCTAACTCTGCCACTTCTTCGCTTAGCTGTGGGACTCGGGACAAGTTATTTCACTTCTATGTACCTCGGTCTCCTCATATTTAAAGGAGAATAATAATAGCACCAACCTCACGAGATGATCAATGAGGAATACACAAAGGAATACTTTTAAAACATTTAGAATAGTACCTGGCACATCATTAGCACTAAATAAGTAATTTTAAATAATTCAATAAAATTATATAGAGTGGGAAAATCTAGATCTCAACTCACTGCAGAGTCACTGAAACTTGCTCCAATCTAGGTCATGGGAAGGACCTTTGGAGAGGTTAAAGCATCATCCTCAAGAGCAAAGACCTTGTGCTCTAACTTTTTCAACCTAGCCTGATCGGAGTGGACTAAAATACACTGTTTTATAAGTAAACAATCTGTGCCTGCTCTGATTAGCCACTTGTTTTGGAATAAACTGAGGACAAGTGACTGCCGCAGACCCAGTCGAGTGACTACCAGAGCAAAGTCTGCTCTGAAGGAAGCCCCTCCACTTCCCCAAGAGTGTGAGGATGCCAACGAAGCTCACAAAACATTAAGCATCAGTTAATTAGACGACAGTGCTCCTGGGGAGAGACAGAGCTTACTGGTGTTATGCAGAATGTCCACATTTCTGGCCAATGAGACCCAGTTTAAATTCCTGCTAAAAGGGGTTGAGAAAAACTACTTTGCCCAGGCTGGCCAAAGATGTTATTTGAACCAATGAGAATGGAGTCACCAAAGAAAACAAGGATATAAAGAAACAAAGAGCTGCGGTATTCCATGGCCAAAGCCAACATTTTTGACAAACATGCTCTAGAAATTAACTGCGAACAGGAGCAGTGGCTCACGCCCATAATCCCAGCACTCTGGGAGGCCAAGGTGGGTGGATTTCTTGAGCTCAGGAGTTTGAGACCAGCCTGAGCAAAAGTGAGACCCTATCTCTACTAAAAATAGAAAAACTGAGGCAAAAGGATCATTTGAGCCCAAGAGTTGGAGGTTGCTGTGAGCTATGACGCCACAGTACTCTACCCAGGGTAACAGTTTGAGACTCTGTCTCAAAAAATAATAATAATTAACTGCTAAGGATTTGGCATGTGAAAATTTAAAAAGAAGAGACTAACAAAAGACTAAGAAGCCTGAAAAGTGAAACAGGAATCCCATCACAGGTGCAAGGGATAAGAACATGGAACCATGGAAGAGGGTCCAGATGGGCCTTAGTGAAGTAGCCCCAGGCCAAAGCTGTTAGCAGTGGTTACACAGTGGTACTCAGAAAACTGTAGGGCTCTGATTTCAGAATGTAGATCCCATCATTCTCACCAAGACCAAGTCAAGGACCTTCTCTGGGGTGGTTACCTGGTAGTTCCTACTTAACAAGTGAGTATCTTAATACCCAGAATGGGCCAAATAAGATAAGCAGCACTCCTTGCTGAATTCTATCTTACTAACTCTTGTTTATCCATAATTACTCCCTAAGACCTTCTGTAGGTGCCAGTGAAGTAGTACCAGTGTTAGGTTAGCCCTGCACATGAAATGAAGATGTTTTGCTCTCTAAATAGATATACCCCCAAAAGAAGGAATTTTATTTTCATGAATTCTCTACTTATAAAAGTTTTTCTCAACATGATTTTATAATTTATCTTCACTGTAGAGTGGCTTTAAAAATACTTTAGCTCACTCTGGGAGGCCAAGGCAGGTAAATTGCATAAGCTCAGGAGTTCAAGACCAGCCTGAGCAAGAGCAAGACCCCATCTCTACTAAAAAAAAAAAAAAAAATAGAAAAACGGGTGTAGAGCTACATGCATGTAGTCCCAGATACTCAGAACGCCAGGTGAGAGGGTTGTTCAAGCACAAGAGTTCAAGGCTGCTGTGAGCTATGACACCACAGTACTCTACCCAGGGTGACAGAGTGAGATTCTGTCTCAAAAAATTTATATAAAAATAAAAACACTTTAGGGCCAAGCATGGTGGCTCACATCTATAATCCCAGCACTCTGGGAGGCCGAGGTGGGTGGATCCCTGGAGCTCAGGAGTTCAAGACCAACTTGAGCAAGAGCAAGACCCCATCTCTAAAAAAATAGCCAGGCATTGTGGTGGGCACCTGTAGTCCCAATTGTTTGGGAGACTGAAGCAACAGGATCACTTGAGCCCAAGAGTTTGATGTTTTTGTGAGCTATGACGCCACAGCACTCTACCAGTAGCAAGAAAGTGTGACTCTTGTCTCAAAATAAATAAATAAACAAAACAAAACACTTCAGCTGTCAATACCTACACATATCATACACTCCAGATTCTGATAGGTAGGTGTGTTTTATAAGGGAGTGATTATTTCAGTTTTTATATGTAAATAATCATACTTACAAAAGGGGACAGCTTATTTTATCTTGATTTTGTTTTTGAGACAGAATCTCACTCTGTCACCAGGGCTAGACTGCAGCAACATTATATCATTGCACCAACTCCTGGGCTCAAGCAGTCCTCCTGCCTCAGTCTCCCAAGTAGCTGGGACCCCAGGAGCACAGTACCACACTGGGCTAATTTTTTCTATTTTTAGTAGAGATGGAGTCTTGCTCTTGCTCAGGCTGATCAGCAATCCTCCTGTTTGGCCTCCCAAATTGCTAGGATTACAGGCATGCACCATCAAACCCAGCCAAAAGTAGGTTCTTTTCACAGTTTAATTTCTTTTATCAGGTTTTATTAAAGCAAGATTCACTTTTACACATATAGGATTCTTTCTAAAAGTTTGCATCAGAATTTTGCCATTTTATGTAATTTGTCTCAAAAATCTAGATTTATTCTTCAAGAAGCTCAAAATGGTAGGCTTTACTTGGCACTTCCCATATAGGTATTTTTAGAGTAGTTCTCAGAATCAAGAAAATACTCCCGGTGTTTGCATTTGAATTCTTTCTGGTTACAATAATGAGGACTATGTAACCAATTACATAGTTTCACTGAAAACTATGTTAAACTTGCTCTCCATCAGTCAGAAACATAAAAGTCTAATTCATTTTGTGTTCATACCTACTCAGGTCAGGTGCCTAAGAGTCCACAGTCATACCTCAGAGATACTATGGGTTTGGTTTCAGACTACGGCAATAAGCAAATATCACAATAAATCAAATTGCAAAAATTTTTTTTTACTTTGTGCAACATTTTAATTTATTCATTAGTATTATTTTATGGAAACTGAGTCTCACTCTGCTTCCCTTGGTAGAGTGCCATGACATCATACCTCACAGCAACCTCAAACTCTTGGGCTCAATCAATCCTCTTGCCTCGGCCTTCCAAGAAGCTCAGCCTATAGGTGTCCGCCACAACGCCAGGCTAGTTTTTCTACTTTTAGTACAGATGGGGTCTCAGTCTTGCTCAGGCTAGTCTCGGACTTCTGAGCTCAAGCAATCCATCTGCCTCAAACTCCCAGAGAGCTACGATTATAGGTGTGAGCCACCACACCCAAATTGCATAATTTTTTTAAATTTTCCAATGAATATAAAAGTTTACATGTCTATTAGATGTGCAATAGAATTATTCATATGTCTAAAAAAGTACAAACCTTAACCAAAAAATATTTTATTGCTAAAAAATGCTAATGATTATCTGAGCCTTCAGTGAGTCTTAATCTTTTCGCTGGTGTAGGGTCTTGCCTCACTACTAATGGCTGCAAACTGATCAGAGTGATGGTTGCTGAAGTTTGGGTGGCACTTTATGAAAATAACCATGAAGTTTGTTGCATCATTTGACTTCACCCTTCACAAAAGATTCCAATATAGCAGGTGATACTGTTTGGTGGCTTTTTTTTTTTTTTTTGAGACAGAGACTCACTATATCATCCTCAGTAGAATGCATCACAGCTCACAGCAATCTCAAACTCTTGGGCTTAAGCAATTCTCTTGCCTCAGCCTCCCAAGTAGCTGGGACTACAGGTGCCTGCCACAACACCCGGCTATGTTTGATAAGCTTTTATCTACAGTGGAGTTTCTTTCAAAATTGGAGCCAATCCTCTCAAACACTGTTGCTGCTTTACCAACTATGTTTATGGGATATTCTAAATCTTTTGTTGCCATTTCAACAGTGTTCATAGCATCTTCCCTAGGAGTAGATTCTATCTCAAGAAACTACTTTATTTTCTCATCCATGAGAAGCAACTCCTCATCCATTCACGACTTATGACATTGGAGAAATTCAGTCACATCCTCAGGCTCCAATTTGTTCGCTTGCTTGCTTGCTTGCTTTTGACCCAAGGTCTCAGTCTCTCACCCTGGGTAGAGTGCCGTGGCCTCATCATAACTCACATCAACCTCAGTCTCTTGGGCTCAAGTGATCCTCTTGCCTCAGCCTCCCCAGTAGATGGGACGATGAGCACTGCCATGGTGCCTAGCTAGTTTTTCTCTTTTTTAGTGCCGACAGGGTCTCACTTTTGCTCAGGCTGGTCTTGAACACCTGAGCTCAAGCAATCTACCCACCTCAGCCTGCCAGGGTGCTAGGATTATACGTGTGAGTCACTTCATCTGGCAATTAGCCTAATTTTAATAGTGTTGTGTCTGAGGGGATGGGGAGACCCAAGGAGAGGAAGAGGGCCAGGGAAACAACCAGTCGGTGGAAAAGTCAGAACACACATTCATCAAGTCTGCCATTTTTTTTTTCCTGAAAATCTGGTTTATTTTCCACATTGTGAACAGATCCCATCAGTGATCAGTTTTTCTGCATGTGTGATAATCTATCAAAACAAGTTTTCCCACAAGACTGTTTTCCATCAACTCCGAAAGTCTTGAGCTGACAACATATCTAAATAAAGCTCTTGAAAATCATCTCTTAAAATTTGGAAGAAAATGTGGCAAGTTTTTCTTGTAACATTTATTGCACTACAAATGACTAAAAAGAGCAATTTATATTTTAAAAAGTGACTAGTACAGCAGTTGAGTTCAGGAAATTAATGTATTAATGTATTTTGCTCCTGTGTTAACCAAGGTGCTGTATTGTTCTTTCTGTTTGTTTGTTGGGGGGAGGGCTGAGGAGCACACAAAGTGGGCTTGAGGATTTCCACTGTACGAAAAGATCTGACTCTGCAAGTGAAGCAGTGTAAGCCGCCTTTGGTTGATCCAACCTTGACTTTCTTCATCACCGCATTTCTCTATCAGTGTGACAATGTAACAAATGAAATGTTCTCATTTAATAATAAAAACTTGTGTAATGTTTTGCAAACCTCTGTCTTAAAATGTCCAGGTCTTAAGTCTACCATCTAACATGCACACCATTCATGATGCCCCAAAACAAGTGCAATCATAACATCAAAAATCATTGATCAGGATCACCATAACAGATAAAATCATACATTTTAAATATCATGAGAATTATCAAACTGTGACACAAAGACACAAAATAAGCACATACTGTTGAAATAGGCTATCTTATACCTAACACAAAATTATCACAAACCTTCAATTTGTAAAAAAACACGATATCTACAAAGTATAATAAAGCAAAGCATAATCAAAGTATGCCTGTATACCCCTGCTTCCTAAAGGTAAATTCTTCTATTTGATCCTGAAAGGTTCCCACCTCTCACTGTCTTTGCATCTTGCAGCCATCTGCCAGAATCTAGAGCACATTGGCAATACAATATGCAATAAATGAAATGACTTTCAAAATACGTGGTTTGTACCATCCCTGTTAGTGGAAAAATGCAACAGCTCAGATCCTATTTGGAGAGACTATGATGTTGAGTGAGCACCGTAATATAATCTGCTCATTATTGGCCAGCTGAGAAATACCATCCCAGAAAATCTGTCCTTCCACCCACCAAAACCAGTCCCCAGCTCAACAACTTCCTCTTCCATCTACTAGTTTCTGGAATCCACGTTCAGATGATAATTATAAAGGTCTTTCAGAATGTAGCTATTTACTTGAAGGAAACTACTTGAATTATAACTGTCTTTTTATACTTTATTTCAAAAGAGCTGACATTGCCATAGAAATCTTCTTAAATCCATTTCCATATTGTACCCTCAATGAATCCCCAACAATAAAAAAAAAAATAAAAAAATAAATCCATTTCCAAAACACCAAGTGATAAAGACAGAGGATCCCTCTATATTTCAAATAAGAAGACAGAGGTAGGAAAGTGACAAAGTGCACAGATCACATGAAACATCAACTTTGATTCTGGGAGTTTAGTCTGCATTGGAAACTGGTGGTTGTCCACCAAAATTTGTCCTCCTCTTTTTCTACAGTCATCAGCTGGCAACTGGACATCTGGCTGCACAGCTACAAGGTGTTTTTACCACCCTTGGCCTCTCACCAACTTCTCACCATGTAAGTAACAGGCAGGCTCTCGACTGGGGGTCAGCGAGTGGTCGCTGTGTCACTACTATACGCAACTCTTCCTTTGCAGCACAAAGCACCATAAACAATACACACAGGCGTGACTGTGTTCTAATCAAACTTGATTGATGGACACCGAAATATCAATTTTATAAAACTTCTATGTGTCATAAAATGTCATTCTTTCAATTTACCTACTACCACTTAAAAGTGTAAAAACCATTCTTAGCTCACAGCTCATTAAACACCAGAGCTGAACAGGATTTGGCCTACAGACCTTACTTTGCCAACATCTTAGAGGATATTGACCCTACAAGATGGAAGGAACTTGGACCCTTGAATGCTTGTTGAGCAGAGTCATCAACCAAGCTGGAACAACTCACCTTGGACTCTTTCTAGTAAGAAAAAATCTCCTTCGTTTTTTAAGCTACATGATAGTTCAGGCTCTCTTGTTACAGCAGCTTAGCATTTTATTTTAACTTGTGCATAGTCATAACTCCTGACCCAAAGCTCTCGTCCATAGTCCTCACCACCCTCCTTTTAAATATTCAAGGCAAGGAAACGGGGTCCCCCACTGCCTCCTCACCATCCCTTCCAAGACTTGAAAGAAAAGACTTTACCCAGAGCTCCCTTCACCTCCTTGTTCCGAAGACTGTAGATGAGGGGGTTGAGCATGGGTGTGACAATGGAGTAGAAGACGGACACCACTTTGTTAAAGTTGATGGAGGAGGCCACCTTGGTCCTGACATATATGAAGAACAGAGTGCCATAAAAGAGGCCTACCACCATCAGGTGAGCAGCACAGGTGGAGAAAGCCTTCCGGCGCTCGACAGCCGAGCGGATATGCAGCAGCGTCCAGACAATGTTGCCATAGGACACACCAATGACTGCGGAGGAGGCCAAGAGCACAGCCAGGGACACCAGGAAATCCACAGTCTCCTTCAGGGTGACGTCTGAGCAGGACAAGGCTAGCAGGGGTGAGGCATCACAGAAGAAGTGGTCGATGACATTTGGGCCGCAAAATATCAGTTGAGACATGAGGTAGATGGGCAAAATGGGTGTGAGGAAGCCTGCCAGCCAACAAGCAGCCGCCAGACGGATGCAGGTGCCCCAGGACACCAAGGCTCCGTAGTGCAGAGGCATGCAAATGGCCACATAGCGGTCATAGGCCATGGCAGCCAGTAGGAAACACTCAGTTGCCCCAAGGAAGGTGAAAATGAAGAGCTGGGATAGGCAGCCAGCATAGGAGATATTCTTTCCCCCACCCACCCCAATAAAACCAGCCAGCATCTTGGGCACTGTGATGGAGGTATACCAGATTTCAAGGCAGGACAGGTGCGTCAGGAAGAAATACATGGGTCTCCGCAGCTGGTGGTCCAAGCCCACCACTAAGATGATGGCCAAGTTCTCCACCAGTGTGAACAGGTACATGGTGAGGAAGAGTGTGAAGAAGAGGAAGCGTGCTTCATGCACCCCGGCAAAGCCCACCATGACAAACTCTGTTACCTGGGTCCAGTTTCTGGTATACGGCTGCATATGTGCAAGTTTTTACTCTGTAGATTCATAGCCCTGTAAACGATGAAGGCTCAGAGAGAACCTGTGAGGATGGCAGACAGAAATACCTTTCATTTCAAAAAGGGGAAAGTGAAGTCAAGACTGTTCCTACATGGAAAGAATCTGCAGTCTGTGAAGGGCACAAGAAAACAGACAACGTCAACACAAAATGAAAAGTGCTGGCTAGAAATAAGACCGGATATTGTGGTAGCACGAAGCAGGCAAGATCAACCAGCCTTAAGCAATCTCCTGGAGAGGAAACTGGTTAAACCTGAAACCTGAAAAGAAAGTATGAGTCAGTGAAACAAGAGGTAGATAAGGAGAGAGGGCTTGGCAAGTATAAGATCTCAGGCACCAGAGGGGACATGGTGCATTTAGGAAACTTGAAGTAGAGACAATTTACTATAGAGATTAAGAGCTTGGCTTCCCAAGCAAGCAAATTTGGCATCAAATATAAGGGAACCCAACTAATAGAGTTGTGAAAATTTATTTTTTTATTACATTGTATCTGTGTACATTAGTGCATTTATGAGGTACAATGTGCTGGTTTTATATACAATTTGAAATACTTTCATCAAACTGGTTAACATAACCTTCACCGCACTTTCTTAGTTATTGTCTTAAGACGTTTATACTCTACACTTAGTAGATTTGACCTGTACCCTTGTATAATGCACCATAGGTGTCGTCCGACCAGTTACCCTTCCTCCACCCATCCTCCCTCCTCCCAACCCTCCCCCTCCTCTTTCCCCTTCATCTTGGGCTGTAGTTGGGTTATAGTTTTCATATGGGAGTGTGGGTGCTTATAAATTAGATAATTCCTGGAAAGTACTTAGGATCATGTTTGGCTCAGTAAATATTAGCAGGGGTAAAGTCTTCCTGTTCATTTCTCCTGCTGCTAGCCTTGAGGAGCAGGCTGGGATCTCATCAAGGACTAGTAACCAAGTTCGGAGAAAGGAAAAAGCATGCTTCAGGCTGAGGGGTACAGAGGCTGGAAGTGTTATAAGCGGGGGAGCAACACTATGCTTTTTGCCCTGGAGTTGGGGAGGCACAATATATTTGGAGGGGAACAAGATAGGAGGCAGGAAGACTAGGCTGGGAGGTTTTTGCAAGGATAGCAGGGACTGACGGCGGTCTTAATTAAGAAAAGGCTAATAAGTGTGCAGAGTGAACATGGCTCTTAAGAGAATCAACAGGATTGATTGAGTTCACATCCAATCTAGGTTCAAATTCAAGCTCCAACATCAACTGAAATATAGGATCAAGGACAAACCACTAAATAATCTTTTTTTTTTTTTTTTTTTTTTTTGAGACAGAATCTCAAGCTGTTGCCTTGGGTAGAGCCATGGCATCACAGCTCACAGCAACCTCAAACTCCTGTGCCCAAGCGATTCTCTTGCCTTAGCCTCCCAAGTAGCTGGGACTACAGGCACCCGCCACAATGCCTGGCTATTTTTTTGGCCCAGGCTGGATTCAACCCTGCCAGCTGGTTGGTGCGTGTGGCTCGTGCCCTAGCTGCCTGAGCTATAGGCGCTGAGCCATATCTCATTTTATTAAACAGATAATAAAAAAGACTTCCAAAGGGATGACTTCCTATCTTGTTTTAGAATTAAATGAGAAAGTATAATGTCTCCCTTCTTGAGGCAATTTTAAAATACAACCCTACATTTTTGGACACTCTTCCCATTGAAAAGTGGAGTTTACATCCACTCCCCTTGAGTCTGGGCTCTGTCTGTGACTGCTCAACAACAGAATAAAATGGAGGAACTGTCAGTTTCTTCCTCCTGTGTCTTGGAACCCACCATGATGTGAGAAAGCCTAAGCAAGCTGTGGAGAGGCCCAGGTGGAAAGAAACTAAGGCCCCCCAGCCCTTGGCCTTAGCCAAGCTCCCACTGACAGCCAGCACCACCATGCCAGCCAGGTGAAAGAGCCATCCAAGAAACAGATCGTCCTCCAGCTGACCTGGCCACACTGACACCAGCCTCCCCTGTGGAGTCCTCCCCAAATTACAAATTCGTGAGCTAAATAACTGATTGTTGTTACTTTAAGCCACTAAGTTTCAGGGTGATTTGTTAAGCAATAGCAGTGTATTAAAACAATTACATACCAGTTCTTTAACCTTGGGCAAATTACTCATTACTCATGACCCTTTTGGAGGAAAAAAGAAATGTTTGCCTACAGTCACAAATTCCTAAACTGGAATTTGCGTCCAAGTTTGCCAAGGTCTAAAGCCCTTGCTCTTTCCCCTGCAAGTAATTAAGCAAGTTCCTTCTGGCTTCAACATTCCATAATTTCCTGGCAATGAAAGCATGTAGAGATACAGAATCAGAAATAAACAAGGTCAAAGTCCTCAGATTTCTGTGTGTGTCTTTACCATGCCTGACATCCCCACAGTGTGCAGTCTGTAAATACTGGCTTCCTCCCAAATAATCTCATTGTAGTCTCAGAAACTTCATGCTTCTGTCAGTTCCAGGAAATTTCAGGACATAATTCCCACCCATTCCTCCCCTTTGCCTCAGAACAGTGCTTGCCTTTCACAGAAGCCCTTCCCAACTGCACACAGACGCTATAGAAGCCTCACATGACTTGTTATATTGCAGACAAGTTTCATAGTAAAGTTCTCTAGAACGGTCATTATTTTTCGTAGTCATGGAGCATGAGATTTAGAGTCAAACATACCCAGGATCGATCCCGGGCTCTGAAATACATTAGCTTGGTTTTCTCATCTGTGAATTGTTACTGTCATTTCTGAATCTTACCTGTCCTTCCAGCTGTGATGCAATGTGACAGTCCTGTCCTTACTAGGAAGCCTTTTCTTTCCCTCATTCCTCCAACCTGTATGCAGGTCAAGCCAACAAGTGCATAGGCACCTGCTCTGTACCTGGTGAATGCAGAGCCGCATCCTGGTACAGAGAAAGTGTCCCCAGCGTCCACCCCGGGACCTGGTACAGAGCAGGTGCCCCCAGTGTCCACTCTGGGGTCTGGCACAGAGCAGGTGCCCCAGCATCCACCCCAGGGCTTAGTACAGAGCAGATGCCCACAGCGTCCACCCAGGGGCCTGGTACAGACTGGGTCCCCCCAGCACCCACCCCAGGGCCTGATACAGCACAGGTGTCCCCAGCATCCATCCCAGGTCCTGCTATAGCACAGGTGTCTCTAGCATCCACCCCGAGGCCTGATAGAGAGAAGGCACCCCCAGCACCCACCCCGGGGCCTGATACAGAGCAGGTGCCCCCAGCATCGACCCCAGGCCTGGTACAGAGCAGATGTTGCTTTATAGTACTTTCAGTTCTCTGATCCATGGCTTAGACTCAAGAGAGGCTGCCAGAATGTTAGGGGTTTGTGTCAGGTCTAAGTTAGTTCCATTGAAAGGGCCTGCCTTTGTTACTGGAAGACCACAGGAGGGGCAGAGAAAGGGGCTATGAGAGATGGGGGAAGAGCGGGAGAGGGGGGGAGAGTGGGAGAGGGGAGAGCCAGGGACCGTATTTCTGTCCCCTTAGGTCCAGACAGTGATGCATTTCAGTTGGGGGCTGAGCTTTCTTTCAGAACTAGGGATGCCTTCTCCACAACCTCTTTCCTCATTGTGGAGCCAAAGCACAGAAAGAGTCTGGATCCCTGAGGAAAATGGCTCATGTCTTCCTGGAGCAGGGATTATCCAGTCTTTTCTGCAGAGGATCAGATTATCAACAGTGGAAGCTTTGTGAGCCACAGTCTCCACCACATATTCTTATTTTATGAGGGTTTTTTTTTTTTTGGTTTTTCACAACCCTTTAAAAACATAGAAACCATTCTTAGCTCATGGGCTATACAAAAACAGGTTGCAAGTTGGATTTGGACCAAGGGCTATAATTTGCCAATCTCTGTCCTAGACCCACGTTGTACTGTTAAATGAGCAAAAATGAACATCATCTCACTGTGTTAAGCTACAGTTACCCCCCATGGTGGGCACACATACTACCCCAGCCACCCCCAAGTGGCCACCCCAAATTGTTGTCTCTTGTTCTGCAGAGAGAAGGAGGGACAGCTGATGCCCAGGAAGATATGGGCTGGATATAGGTGGGCAATTGCACCTGCCCAGAAGCCCAATGTAGCCCATCACTGCTTGCCCTGCCTTAATATCAATCTAATTAAAACTACAAGGGGGCCTCTTCTTGAATTCCAAATTGAAATCCAAAAATCTAAACTAGGGCAGCGCCTGTAGCTCAAAGGAGTAGGGCACTGGCCCCATATACCAGAGATGGTGGGTTCAAACCTGGCCCGGACCAAAAACTGCAAAAAATAAAGAAAGAAAAAAGAAAGAAATCTAAACTAAATGATGCTAAGATTAGCTTGAATCTCCACCAGCTGCCCTGCCCAGTATCCAGTTGCACTCTTTGAGTGACTCAAGGAATGAACTGAAGCTTTTAGATGGCTTATATTGATATATTAAGAAATCCATTCAAAAGTTTAAATGAATAAAATAATTGAATGGGTATCCCATTACAGTACTTATTAATATATATTAATTCATTTTAATTCATTAAAAAGAGAGAAAGAATCTCACAATTATCTAACCTTAGCCAATTTTGAAATCTATGGCCTTTTGAGCCCATTACTTTGTAAAATTACTGATGTGGTTTACCCACAGGTCCATGCCTGCCCCTTCCTCATCTAAGAATCTATCAAGGAGCCCCTTGCACTAGGCATAAGGCCTCCAACAGTGCATGAGCTATGAGCCCTGCCCTTCAAGAACTGCTATCTTTCGGAGGAGATGGAGAAGTACTCAAGGGTCAGAACAGAGGTGTGATGAGTTAGTTATTACATATCTGCCAGGACAGAGCAGGGGACAGTGAATTTGGCCTAGAAGGAAGACAGGACAGGTAAGATAAGGAAACAATTTCCTAATTAAAAAAAAACAAAAGAAAGAAAAGAAACAATTTCCCAATTAGAGCCCAGGGTAAGATTGGCCAAAGAGAAGGCCATTCTTGACTGAGAGTGAAGCAGGCACCCAGCCAGCCAGGGGAGAGAGTGTGAAGTAGCTCGTGTGACAAGGCTGTGAGGTCCACAGAGAGGCAAGAGGTGCAGTGGTTAAGGTCATGTTCAGGCACTGGACTACCTGGTATCTTCCGCTCTGAGCTCCACCACCTCCTGACCAAAGTGAAGTGAAATCAACCCAGATGGAGGGCAGTGTCTAACTCAAGGGAATGAGTATCTGACAGCATTCTTTAAGTTGTCAGAGACTAGTCTAATGAGGCTTGAATGAGAGTTCCAGGATAATCAGTGCCTCACTTCAGAGCCTTCCAATCCTGCTCCTCCCCAACCCCTACCTCCCTCGGGTCCCCTGCTGCTAGGAGGATCAGCCTCCCTCCAAGAAAGGAGAAGGGACATTCAGTGGGATAGATCTGCTGGGCTGACGCTATCTCCTTTACTCCCCACATGCTGTACTCTGATCCTATAAACAATCTTTGACAGGGGTGCTATTTGTCCTGGTTTTCATGAGATTACAAAAACTGAGACTCAGAAACAATAACTTGTACAACATCAAAAAACTAGTACATGACAGAGATGGGCTCCAGACCCCAGAATATCTGACACAAAAGCCTTTTTCCTGCTGTACTATGCCACCTCCCTCTCCCACTTCATCTCACAAATGATGTGCCTGCAACCCTGGCTCCGGCCCTGACTCTGAGGTCAATTCCTCTGCACCTCAGAGCCCCACTTCAGGATTCCCCTGAAGTCTCCAGCAACCTGCAGGAGCACAGGGAGGCTACCAGGCCTATTAACAGCATCCACTTCCTCTCCAAGGTTGAGAGAACCTTATCCACCAAGGGCTACACAGGGAACAAGTGGCCATGGGGAGAAAAGAAGGTCAGATGGGGGCATCACTAAATAAGGAGAGAGGCTGCCCTGCAACTTGGCCCAATTTGGTGGCCTCAAAAGATGGTACCCCCTTGGCTACAATGTTCCCTAACAAATATGGAAAAACAGTTTGGGGCCCATGCAGGGAAATTAAAACTTGGTTCCTGCAGCTATTTGTTTGTGCAGCTATGTGACAAGCCTGGAGAGTGAGAGAGGCTGAACTTCTATTTCTTGTTCCCAGAGGTGAAGGGAATGGGAAAATGAACCTAGTATGATCCAGGCGGTGATTTCAGAAAACAACCTCCAAACCAGATAGCTAGGAGCAGGCAAAGGGAGGAGAAGAGGGGGGTGGAATGAGGCAGAAAGATGGGCTGGGCGAGACTCAGGAGCTGGAGCCCGGGGGCCTGCTCTCTGATTCCCTCCTGGGTCTAGCTCTGGGCACGTCCTCCCACTACCCCTCCCAAGGTGGCAGCAGCAGCAACAGCCCATCTCCCTTTCCAGGGCACGGACAGCCCTTTTGTCTACAGCTCTGTCTCTGGAATCAGTGGATCTGCACTTGTCCCTGGCTCGGTCAGGTAGTAGCTGTGATTTGAGGAAAATCATTTAATCTTGCTAAGCCTCGGTGTTCTCATCTTCAAATGGGGAGGATAATGTGTAGGTTGCTGGGCTGGTCTGAAGATGGAAGGAGACAGCATGAAGGGAAAGTTCAGGGTCATTTTATTGTTCTCTCTGCCATCGCTGTGCGGCTTCCTCCTGCACTTCCTGTAATTCTGTGCACAAGGCCACCTCTCTGAAAACACAGTCCCTGTTACTCTCTGACCCCCTTCTCAGCTTGATTGTTTTGGTCACAGCCTCATTGTCACCTATATTTATGTGTTTGTCAGAATATCTCTCACACACACGTACACATGCCGAAGAAGTTCCTCAAAGACACTGTCTTCATCCGTTTGTTACAAGTACCTCTCTGTGTCACTAGTACCGAAAAGAGTCACCGTGTAGTGTACATGCAATAAATATGTTGATAAAATAAACAAATGGATGCCTGCTCCTGGCATCATGCCGACCCAGAATAGTTTCCCTTCCACTTCCATCCACCTGTTTTCAAGGAGAGGGGAAAAAAAGGAAGCCCACCAGCACTTGCAGAAGAGCCATCCAGCTCAGGTGTTGTCCATGTTATCCTCCTGACAGTCAGCTATAAGACTATGGGTTTTTGGGGGGGTTTAGGGTTTTTTATACAAGACTATGTTGATGCCTGCAGGAACGATGCCGTGGGGGCCTGCAGCAGCCTACTCCTACTGGCCTTGGGTGGGAGACAAATTGAATTGATTTTGGCATATAATTTCTTTTTCTTAGCTACTGAATTTAATTTTAAATTTCCTGGAATGCTGTACTCTAGCAGCTGTTTTCAAACTCTGCTCAGTTGCCAGATAGCTAGGAACAGGAACAAAGGAGCCCACATGTGGGGCTCCCACAAGCCTCGCTCCACCCAGCAAATAAGTGACAGAGTCCAAGTGAGAATACAACCTGTCTGACCCCAGAGCCCACCGGCTCTCAAGGGTGATTCGCATTCCTAACACCAAATCTGATCATTTGGCTGGCGTGTTTTTCTCACTATTTCAGGGGCTTCCATGCTGAGCAGGTATGACCTGTCCCTCGCAGCTGCTTACAGTTGTTCCCATGATGGGATCAAATGGGAAGCCAAGGCATGAGGGAGAAAGGGAGATGCTTCTCCAGTCATATGTGCAACAGAGACCCCAGATCTAAAGCATACCAGAGAGCCCACCATGGCAGAAAGGAACCCAGGTGGGAGCCAAACTTTCTGAGCTCCTAGCTCCCAGTCTCTACATAGGGCTAACACCTGTCTCAGGATCCTCTGTGGGTCAAGGAGATAGTGAATGTGGAGATTGTTTGAAACTTCAAAGGTGCACCCTGGGAAGACCTTCTTCCTCTCTTGCTTCTGTTGCTTATGGACTGTGTGATTACTGCAGAATTTCATTAAAGGGAAGGCCTGGGGAATGGCCACATGGCGGGCTCGGAACGGTCATGAAGCCGCACTGGAATAACAAGCACATTGATTTCACATAGATCGCGGGTTTCCCTGAGGTGCCTCAAGGGGACAGAAAGAGATGAACAAGAACAAAAACCCCCAAACGCCCCTCAGCACCCTACTTCCTATGAAATTAAGCAAATCGGTTGCATTCTGGGTGCCTTAGTTTCCACACTTGAAAAACAAGTTGATATTTGAAACCACAATGACTCAAGAAAAGAGCTTTTCAACAAAATTTTAAAAATGAGACTGCACCCTGGGAAGACTCTGAAGAGTCTGCTACACCACATCGCAGAGTCTCCGGGATATTCAGCCAGAACAGGTCCACCTCGGTAATGTTTTCCTTTATGACAGAATGAAAAGAATTGAGATATGGACAGCCCTGAGTCATTAAAGGGCTATAATGTAACCAGTGATTTACTTCTCAGGCTGACCCCTAGAACTATAATTGACAAGAATGGAGCTAAATTATAGTGTAGATTGCAAACCTGATGTATGGACTGTGGGAATAAAATAGAGTACAGGAAGGAGGAAAAGAAGCTGCGAGTTGCTTCTCTTTTTCCTGGATCTAAAGCTGCTATAAATAAAATTGAAGTGAAAGGGGAAAAAAAGAGAGAGAGAGAGATTGGGCTATACCAAAGTCAGAGGTCATTCCTCAAGACGCAATGTCTATTTGATTAACACCCTTTCCATTCACGGCGTTCCCCAGGCTCTTTGGCATGTGCTTGTTAGTTTCCAACGCAGACGTGTCCAGGTGCTCAAGCTGTCCAAGGAGCCCTCACCTGCCCCCAGCATCTTCTCTGGGTGGAACACAGCAGCCAAACATGCCAAGAACCTTGGAGATGGTGGTCAGGGCATGTTATTAGTCCCATTGTGGAACAAATCACGGGTCACAGCTTCTCTTCACCAAAGGGAAAGGACAGAGATCAGCCATTGGCAGAACTAGAAAGGGAAGACACAGGGGTTGTCACTGGGTATAAAATGACTCATCCTCCATGTGTGTGCCTATAACCTCCCAAGGGGTGACTTATGGGATCAGGTCTCTATGGAGGTTTGAAGCTCTCAGCTCACAAAAAAAAGAAAATAATAAATTACGGAAAACTCTGCCCCAGAGGGTATGCAAAAGCTATGTGGGAGTCCCAACTTTGTAGATGAGGAAGGCGAGTGCTTCAGAGTGGAAGATGGCCAGCCAGCCAGGACAGGTTCCAAGCCAACTAGATTCTTTGCCAAAGTCTCTGGCTCTAAACTAATCTAGGATATGGTAACATGAAATCTCCAGTGCTCCAAATTTATCATGGATGCAAAGAGGCCTTCCTCTATTAGAGTGGACAGATACTCCCACCACCTACCTCCCCTTTATCCCCACTCCTAAAAATAACCTACGATATAACAACAGACATTACTGAGTAGTCAATCAGGGTTGGGCTCTGTGAAATATAGGTGTGAAACAGCCAGCCCTAACCATTAAGGAGCTCACAATCCCACAGAGACTGTCACCAAGGGTCACTTTTATCATGAATGCAACTATGACAAATTGCCTTCCTTCCAAAGAACTTCCACCAGAGCATTTGATGATTACCTACAGGCTGGGCATTTTTTCCCCAAAAGGGAAGTATGGCATATTATTTCACCACACAGCAAAAGGAACACCAAGGATGTTCAGTATCCACAGTGTTTGATCCTGGGGGGCAGCTGAGCCAAAGCTAACACAGCCCAAAGGCAGCCTAGACAACTTGTCCTTTAACAGATCCCAAAAACATGGGATCATTTTCCTTGAATTCATAGGACTGGGGTCCAGCCTTTATATTTCAAGGCCAGATAGCTTATCTTCCCAACTGAATAATAAAATAGAGCCATGTCTTATATTTTGCTACATTCCCAAAGTGCCTACTGCCAGGTGGCACAGCGTAAAACACGGTAGACTTGCCTTTAAGTCCTGTATAAACCTCTTTGTGGATGTACTACCTTGGGCAAGTCATGTATGCTTGACAATAAATGTATTGTCCTACTGCAAAACCTTTGGCTATTCCAGGCAGGAAAAGTGTTGGTGTTTTATCTACATTCTTTCTTATTCAGTGAAAATGACAGTGACTCTCACTGTGCAAACCCAAAACACCTCACTGAGGCTGATCAAAAGCATCTAGGGGCCAGGTGAGTGGCTCACACCTGTAATCCTAGCATTCTGGGAGGGCCAGGGCAGGAGGATTACTTGAGGTCATAAATTCAAGACCAGCCTGAGCAAGAGACCCCATCTCTATTAAAAATAGAAAAATCATTGCTTCTCAGCCTTTTGACTAAGATCAAGTGTAGAAAAATCAGCTGGACATGGTGGCAGCCAGCCACCTGTCATCACAGTTGTTTGGGAGGCTGAGGCAGGAGGATCACTTGAGCCCAGAAGTTTAAGGTTGCAGTGAGCTAAGATGATGCCACAGCACTCTACCCAGGTAACAGAGTAAGACTTTGTCTCGGGGGGCGAAGGGGGGGGAATGGCAACTAGGAAGAACACCTCCCGCTGGCCAAGGGCATTCAAAGGCAAACAGCCCCCTGGAAGGCCCAAGAAACAGAGGCAAAATCCAAACCCCCACCCTCGCCTCCCCACCCCTGTCTTTCTTCTTCTCTCCTTTCACCTTCTGGAACACTTTCTTTTTCTCTGCCTCTACAATGTAAACCAGTCCAGCTTCATCCACTTCTTAAGTTTTGTTGTCCCAGTTTCACAACACAAAAGTTCAAAAATCAAGCATTTTAAAGCAGAATTCTCCTCTGTGTGTGAAGGGTAATAGAAGAGGCTTTGAATGGTCATATTCCTATTATTTTCCTCTTGCCCGAGGAATCAAATATCCCAGCCTAGAAACCAGGACACATCAGAGGAGGGGCCACAGAGCCAACTCTGACAAAGGAGGAGCACAGCCGACTGCCCCTGAGAGGGGATCGGAAATCACTTGTACACATATAATTTTCATTATATGATGATAAGCTGTGCAAAATTGTATAGAATTCTCATCTAGTTGAGGCTCACTCTTCTAAAAATGATATTGTTCAGACTTAACAACATTCAGAAAGAGGTCAAGCCTGGTATTTTGCAGGTATTCTTTTTAATCGCATTTTTATTATTAAATAATTCCCATTTATACACAAGAAGGAGCATAATATAATCTTTGTCAGTTATTAACTCTTGTCAATATTTATTTCATATCCATTTTTGTAAAAATATGATCGATAGACTGAGAGACAGACGTATAAATCTATATATGGATAGATAAATGGTAGACAAAAAAGCAGACACAGTGGGAGCCTCTGTTCATCTATTTTTAATTCTATCACCCTCGCTGCAGCTTCAGAATTGCCCAATATCACAAATTCAGTACTTATCATGCTCACACAGGCTGCACACAATTTGATACTATTTGTTACCTTTAAACAGTATTTTATTTTGTTTTTTATATATTTAAAATGTATATAAATAGCAATAAACTCTACCACTTTGCAGTTAGCTATTCTCTTAGGATATTGTTTTTTAAGATTTTTATTTTGATATCTGAGCTCTAGTTTATTCATTTCAATTTTTTATTTCAAAGAAATATGAGGTACATATGATTAGGTTACATTGTTTGTGTTTGTAAGGTAAAGTTCAAGTTGTAGTTGAGCCCTTCATCCAGGGGGTGTGCTGTATACCCTTAAGGATTTCAATTTTTATGACTGTTCTGTTGTACTAAAAAAACATTCATTCTGTATTCATTCCCTTGCTAGTAGGCATTAAAGTGGTTTCTAAATTTTTGCTATTCGCAATAATGAACATTCTTAACATAATTCGCACTGTGCACATTTGCTGAAGGCTATCTAAGAGAAGGATTCTCAAAGTATGGTCCCCTGCGGCAGCATCACCTGGGACCAGGTTAGAAATGCAAATCCTCAGCTCCTTCCACAGACCTACTGAACCAGAAACTCTGGAGTGCGGTCTAGCAATCTGTGCTTGAACAATCCCTCGGGGCAATTCTGAGTCAAGCTAAAGTTTGAGAACAACTGCTCTAAGGCATATACCTAAATAATGCTAAATTGCTCTCTGAAGGGCTTGCCCCAACTGTACTCCCACCAGCAGGGTTTGAGAGTTACCATGTTCCTCATACCCAAACCAACACAGGGTGATGAGGGATGGGCTGGTCTTATCCCTGCGTCTGTCACACATCCACCCCTGGGACCCCTGGAAGCAGTCTGGGAGGCTGAGGCAGGAGGATCATTTGAGCTCAAGCATCTGAGACCCTGTCTCTACTAAAAATAGAAAAATTAGGTGGGTGTTATGGCGGTCACCTGTAGTCCCAGCTACTTGGGAGGCTGAGGCAGGAGGACCACTTGAGCCTGGAGTTTGAGGTTGCTGTGAGGTAGGCTGACACCATGACATTCAAGCCTGGGGCAACAGAGTGAAACCCTGTCTCAATAAAAAAAAAAAAAAAAAATCCTCAGTACCCTTGAATCGGGGTGTGATGGTTCATTTTCTGTATCAACTTGCCCGAGTCACAGGTACCCAGATTCTTGGTCACACACTATTCTGGATGTGTCTGTGAGCATGTTTGAGATGAGATTCACATATAAACCAGTAGCAAAGCAGACTGCCCTCCACAATATGGGTGGGCCTCAGCCAATCAGCTGAAGGCCTCAGTAAAACAAAAAGCTGATCACCCCCCACAGAAGGTGGGATGTCTGCTGACCAATGGTCTTCAAGCTGACAAATGGATTTTTCCTGCCTTTGCAGTCAAACTGAAACATTGAGTCTTCCCAGCTCTCAAGGGCTTTCAGGCTGAAACTATTAATACATCACCCCTCTCTTGGGTTTCCAGCTTGCCGGCTGCAGATCTTGGGACTTGTCAACCTCTGTAAATACATGAGCCACTTCCTTATGTCTTTTTCCAGATACACACACGTCTTATTGGCTCTGTTTCTCTGGAAAACCCTGACTCATACACAGGACATGGCTCAAAGTGGGGACAAGAGGGAATCACAACCAATAAAGAAAAGAATCTTCATTTATCCAACAGTCTTTGTGCACATCATACACACACTACCTCATTTAATCTCACGATATCCCATTGAAACAGTTCTGTGATTCTTTACAGATAAGACACTGAATCTTCAAGAGATTAAATAACTTGTATGCTCAAGGTCCTAAAGCTTATAAGTGAAAAGAGTAAGAATTGATCCAGGAGGTGAATAATAGGATTTGATCACTCAAACTCCCCAAACATGGGCAGCGCTGGTGCTCAGGAGCACATGAGATGCTTTCTCTACCAAGATGTGATCAATATGTCCCATTCATAATCACATAATGCATCATGTGTTAGAGCAGAGCCCTGGGGTTCAAAATCTTCTGAAAGAAACATGATAAACTGAGCAAAAGGGAAGCAGAGAAAAGGATTCCCCAGCCGAGACTTAGAAAGGATGCTATAATTAATTGGCAATGTCTGCTAAGGAGTTCAGGCTAGGTAACAGCTCACCAATAACAGGCATTTGCCATCCAGACCTTCATTCCCAGGACCAAAAGACAGAAGGGACGCCTTTGCACTTTTGTAATCCCATGTTACAAAAGCCTCTATGTCTGATACAGGGGAGGAGGGATAAAGAAGGAATAAGGAAGAACTTCACAAAGAAAGTAGCAATTGGAATAAATCTTGAAGGAAGATAGGCATTATGGTTTAGTTTTATTAAAAAGAAAAAAATATGGTGTGGATGTGGAGAGAAGGGAACACTTTTACACTGCTGGTGGGACTGCAAACTAGTACAACCTTTTTGGAAGGAAGTATGGAGAAACCTCAAAGCACTCAAGAAAGAGCTGTCATTTGATCCTGCAATCCCATTACTGGGCATCTACCCAAAAGGAAAAAAAATCCTTTTATCATAAGGACACTTGCACTAGACTGTTTATTGCAGCTCAATTTACAATCGCCAAAATGTGGAAACAGCCTAAATGCCCACCAACTCAGGAATGGATTAACAAGCTGTGGTATATGTATACCATGGAATACTATTCAGCTATTAAAAAAAATGGAGACTTTACATCCTTCGTATTAACCTGGATGGAAGTGGAAGACATTATTCTTAGTAAAGCATCACAAGAATGGAGAAGCATGAATCCTATGTAATCAATTTTGATATGATAACAATTAAGGTCACGGTGGGGGTGGGGGAAGGGGATAGCAGAGAGAGAAAGAAGAGGGGAGGAGTGGGGGGAAGGAAGATCAGAGAGAGGGAAGGAGGGAGGAAGATGGGGCCTTGGTGTGTGCCACACCTTTTGGGGTCAAGACAACGATCGCAAGAGGGACTTTGCCTAACAAATGCAATTGGTATAATCTGGTTTACTGTACCCTCAATGAATCCCCAAAAATAAAAAAGAAAAAGAAAAAAATAACTAAAATTAGAATAAATCTGGGTTCAAACCTCAGATACATCTCTTACTAACTGTTAAATTCAGAGGCTTTACTTTATTGTATTCTAACAAGTAGTCTGGAAGATCATAAATGCTCCTTGGCAGTATTGGGAATAAATGGTAATAAAGGAAGCATATTATTATATCCTCTCTGCTCTTCAGTCCTCTGACATGTGAAAGAGACATAAAAGTACTTCTTTCTGGAGTTGCTACAGTGATCAGCAGATAGCAAAAATTCTAGAGAACTCTAACAACCCCATGAGAGTTGCTGCTCTCAAAGGTTAATCAATAAGCATATTTACTAGTCCCTACTCTACACTCAGCACCTGAGAATCCAGGGCATGGGAGCATGAAATATCAAGAAGAGAAGACAGGGGCTGAAACTCAGAGACTCCCAAAGCATGAGGTGTTAATTGCAACATCAAGTGTTCACTCAATCATAACTGAGGAATTCAAGAGAGGGCAGCAAAGAGCTATGGGGCTAGTGGAAAGATGAGCCTTCCTCACTGGGGGTCTATCCCCAGGAATGCAGGAGGGGGCCTGAAACCAAGCCAGGCGTCAAGACCCTCAAATTGGCACTTTGGGTTTACCATTCAGGTAAAGCACATAACCCTTCTGGTGTAAACGTTCCAATCTCTAAAATGAGAATAATCACACCTAGGTCTCAAGGTGCTTAGGTCTCAAGGACGAGGTGCTTAGTTCTGCAGAATGGCTGTCTCAGGGCAAAAATGGAAACGGCCCATACCCTAATTCAGAAGTAGGAGATGAGAAGAGAGCTGACTTTGGAACTGTAGAGATAAGTTGTTGTTGTTGTTTTTTAATAAGCATAAGTCATAACCAAAATAAAGGAACAATTTTGTGATGTTGCATGTACTCCCTCTGACCCTCAGGCTCATGCAAACTGCAAAGCGATGGAGGCAAAGATCGTGGTTTTTATTCACCAAATTCCATTTATATTCCTCCCTTCTGGGCATAGAGAAACTGGTTCTGGCCAATAAAATGTGAGAGAAAGATATGTCTGTCATTTCCAGTCTGAAGCAGAGAAAAGTCCCTATGTGACCTCCAAATTCTCTCGTCTTCTGCCATGAAGCCATTTAGCCTGAGCCTCCTCCAGCTGGGCTGGATGCCTGAGTGAGAGAGAAATGAACACAGCGGTGTGAAGAGAGATTTGGAGTCTACATGATACTGCAGCACAGCAGAAGCTACCCTAATACTGTAACAGAAAAGTTTAAAAGACAAATATGTATAGCCCTATTTATCTAATAAGAACTTGAGGCCAAAAAAAAAATCATTGAATTTTACAACATCATTTTATATTGATGAAAGGCACACTCCACCAAAAAGATATGTCGTGGGACCTAACAAATTTAAGCATGATTTCAAAATTTCATAAAGAAAATCTGTTTGTTGGATGGAATTAAAACACATTCTTCTTAGTAAAGTATCACAAGAACAGAAAAGCAAGTATCCAATGTACTCAATACTAATACGAAGGCAGTAGATCATCTCATACAGGTGCACATAAGAGAAAAACTCAATTCAATTCAAGTTTGGGGGAGTGAGAAGGAGGGAGGAGGGAGAGGCGAGGAAAGTAGAGGATTCTGTGCTCCCACTTAACGGGTACGATGTCAGGGTATGTGGCACACCTCTTGGGTATGGAACGTGACTACAAGAAGGACTCTACCTAACAAATGAAAACAGTGTAATCTAGTCATTTGTACCCTCACATTAACCTGAAATAATAAATAAATACATAAATTTTTTAAAATCTTTTAAGGTTTTTTTCAAAAATGGCAACCATGCAAAGAGAATCATACAAGAAGCCAAAGAAGAAATTTTCTTTCATGTGGTTTTTTGTTTTTGTTTTTGTTTTTTTTTTCTGAGGATCTCACTCTGTCCCCCACCCAGAGTGCAGTGTCATCATCACAGTTCACTACAAGCTTAGACTCCTGGGCACAAGTGCTCCTCCTGCCTCAGTCTACTACATGTAGCTGGGACTACAGGTGTGCACCACCATGCCAGTGGGACTGCAGGTGTGCACCACCACACCAGCCTAGTTTTTCTATTTTTAGTAGAGATGGGGCCTCAGTCTTAGTCAGTCTCTTCTCAAACTCCTGATCTCAAGCAATCCTCCCACCTCCTGCCTCCCAGAGTGCAAGGATTACAGGGGTGAGCCACCATGCCCCACCCAAGGAAGCGCTCTAAACAGACTAGTGACATGATCTGACTTAAATTTTAACAGGTTCACTCTTGACTATTGAATTTTTTTTTTTTTTTGACTATTGAATTTTTTTAATAGCAAACAGGCAAAGGCAGATGCGGGAAGACTAGTTAGGAGGCTATCACAGTAACCCAGGTGAGAAATCACAGTAGCCAGGGCTATAGAAGCAGAGGTATAAGTGATGAGAAGAGGTCAGGGTCTCAGCACAGTTGGTAAGTTGGAAAGTGTAGACACCACAGACTCTGGGATGGATGATGGAAGGGATGTGGAGTTCAAGTGGGAAAAGAGACACAAGAACAATAGAACTGCTTGACCTGAGCCCCTTAGAACAGCAGTCCCCAAATTTTCAGCACCAGGGAATGGTTTCATGGAAGACGATTTTTCCGCAGACAAGGTGGGGAGGATCTGACAGGAGGCAGAGCTCAGGCAGTGATGCCAGCAATGGGGAGTGGCCATAAATACAGGTGAAACCTCCCTCACCTGCCCATCACTCACCTCCTGCTGCGTGGCCTGGTTCCTAACAGGCCACGGACCAGTAGTAGCCTGTTGCCCAGGGAGGGGGTACCACAGCAGTACAAGGATGAGATTGGCCACTAGCTTCAGGTGGGAAAGGTCTTCGGAAGAGGAGGTTTGCTGGGAGAAGAACAGGAGTTTGGTTTTAGATCTAATAAAAATCTCCTTTGGGACACATCCAAAGAAGCAAGATCAAGTAGAGAACAGGATTCATGAGTCTGAGCTTCACTGGAGAGATCTGGACTGCAGATAACAACTTGGAAGCCATCAGCTCATAGATCTATCACTTACAGCACTGAGACTACACAAGAGAACCGAGGGAATGAGTGTGCATACGGAAGAAACACCATGCAAGAACTGTACTCAGGGCACTTCTGCGTTCAGAGGCAGGGAGGCCAGGGGTAAGAAGAAACCAGCCCAAGATGAGACTTTACCCCTTTCATGTTTACATGGATGGAGCTGGAACATACTCTTCTTAGCAAAGTATCTCAAGAATGGAAGAAAAAGTATCCAATGTACTCAGCCCTACTATGATACCAATTTATAGCTCAAGAAGGAGAAAGGGGAGAGGGAGGAGAGGGGGAGGGGAAGGAAGGGTGGAGAGAGGGTGATTGGTGGGACCACACCTAGGGTGCATCTTACAAGGGTACATGGGAAATTTACTAACTGTAGAATATAAATGTCTTAACACAATAACTAAGAAAATGTGGTGAAGGCTATGTTAACCAGTTTGATGAAAATATTTCATAAGAGTAGCCCACACAACAAAATCCCAAAACCAGAGATGTTGGCATGGATGTGGAGAAAAGGGCACACTTCTACACTGCTGGTGAGAATGCACACTAATATGTTCCTTCTGGAAGGATGTTTGAAGAATACTTAGAGACCTAAAAATAGACCTGCCATTTGATCCTATAATTCCTTTACTAGGTTTATACCCAGAAGACCAAAAATCACAATATAACAAAGACATCTGTACCAGAATGTTTATTGCAGCCCAATTCATAATTGCTAAGTCATGGAAGAAGCCCAAGTGCCCATCGACCCACGAATGGACTAGCAAATTGTGGTACATGTATATCATGGAATATTATGCAGCCTTAAAGAAAGATAGAGATTTTACCTCTTTCATGTTTACATGAATAGAGCTGGAACATATTCTTCTTAGCAAAGTATCCCAGAAATGGAAGAAAAAGTATCCAATGTACTCAGCCCTACTATGAAGCTAAATTATAGCTTTTACATGAAGGCTACAACCCAACTATAGCACAAGACTATGAGGAAAGGGCCAAGGAAGGTGAACGGAGGGGGGAGGTTACAGTGGAGGAAGGTTAATGGGTGGGGCCACACCTACAGTGCATCTTAGAATGGGTACAGGCAAAACTTACTAAATGCAGAATATAAATGTCTACATACAGTAACTAGAAAATGCCATGAAGGCTACGTTGAACAGTTTGATGAGAATATTTCAGATTATATATGAAACCAGCACATTGTACCCCTTGATTGCACTAATGTACATAGCTATGATTTAACAATAAAAATAAATAAATTAAAAAAAAAGAAAAAAGAAAATATTTCAAATTGTATATAAAACCATTAATGTATTCAGCTATGATTTAATAAAAGAAAAAAAAAGAAGAAAATCAGGAGAGCGTGCTCAGTGCATGCCAAGCAAAGAAATTGACTCGGGGAATGTGATATCAACCATGCCCAGTGCTGCCAATTGAAGTAAGACAAAAACTGAATTCACCATTGAATTTAGTAACACAGAAACCATTAGAGATCTTGAAAAGAGCTGTTTTCAGTGACGTAGTGGGAGTGAAAGCTTATTCGAGTGGGTTCAAAAAAACGGGAGGAAAGGAATTAGAGGGAAGGAATATGAATTACTATTTAGAGAAATGGGGCTATAAACTGATGCTGAGGATAAAGCAGTGGCTGAAGGGATCATGGAGTGGGGCTGCTTTTTCTCAACTAGGAGAAACAAGCTAATATTTGTGGGCTATTTGCATGTTTGTTTATCCCTGAGTATATAGTGAGACACTCTTGGTTCCCAGATCTTCTATTACAGCAGGAAGTGAAAGAACATGATAAACTTGTGACTGCTTCAAAGAGGCCCCCGCATTCCACATGACTAAGCCCCAGTGCTGCAGCTGTCTGCAAGCCCTCCCTGTTAGTGCCACACCACGAGGCCAATCCCTTACAGATGAGGTGGTGTGTAAGACCATCACCTCATTACCATACTGGTTTTTTATTTAAATATTTTTTTTCATTATCAAAAGACTTCATTATGCAGTTTTCAAGAGTTAAACTGAACTGAACCACAAGGCTTATAAGAAGGAACAACCTTCCCTGATCCACTGTCCCCTACAACCAGACTTCAAACCGCAAAGCAATCACTTTCAAATCTGTCATGAGTTTCTTCTCTTGTTCACTGTCATATTTCTAGATCACCTGCTTGCAAGGTTTTTTTTTTTTCAATTTTTTTTTGATCTCCTAAAATAGAAAACAAGAAGTTAGCTCTTTTAGCCCATGCATCGTATCTATATCCATATACCCCTTCTCTATCATTCTCCCACTAAAATTATATCATGATATTTTTGTTAATATTTAATGTTGTCAGGTGTGGTGGCTCATGCCTATAATTACGGCATTCTGGTACGCCAAGGCAGATTGATTGCTTGAGCTCAGGAGTTTGAGACCAGCCTGAGCCAGAGCAAGATCCCATCTCTAAAAATAGTTTAGCACTGTGGTAGGCTCCTGAGGTCCCTACTGGGGAAGCTGAGGCGAGAGGATTGCTTAGCCCAAGAGTTTGAGGTTGCTGTGAACTATGATGCCACAGATCTTTACCCAAAGTGACAGAGTCTCACTCAAAAAAAAAAAAAATTAAAT